>NC_061111.1:201762476-201797046 GCF_002878395.1 Capsicum annuum | reverse complement strand
TTGAAAACTCTTTTTTAAGAATTAATAACAATGATTAAGACAGATTAAGCACACCATAGCTATATAGGATTGGATCTTAGGGAAACAAAACAAATTGTTTCAGACATAGCAACCCATATGCATCAAGCAGAATAAGAAACAAAGACTAACCTGTCCAGCAGCATTCTTAACAAAAGTGGGCTCAACAGAAAAATGATCTTCTTCAAGTACTCTTCCACAAAGGGAACAACAACTACGATGCAATGGAATGAAGTCTTAGAAGAAACATATATATACAAATGAAGCATCTTAGAAGAAAAATATATACACAAATGAAGCATCTTAGAATGAATAAACCATATACATAAAACAAAATGAAGGAGAGAAGTATCATAATGAAGTAGAACTGTAGGTGATGTAGCTTACATTCTACCATCCACATCTTCTCTCAACGTGTCCCGCGCACAATAAACACACCAAACCATGCTCAAAGAGAACTGAATCAACTCAAACTACAATGGTCAGCTTTATGCATATTGAGCAAGGAATTCAACCAGAATGATATTTCAAAAAAAAAAAAAGTGAATTTATTCAATGCACACGAAGGTGGATATGAATTCCTTATTTGTAATAATCAGCCACACGCTACGATTTGGCAATCCTAACTCATATGATTTAAATCCTCTAACTCAATCACTTTTGGTTTACTTGAATCAGAGTCAAAAGTGTATAAAGCAGCTGACACATCTCAGTGTCATTAAGGAATGTATTAAACGAGCTGTTTTGTCAACATCCAGACGACTATAAAGAACGAGATCAATGACAAAATGTCAAGCCCGATAATTATCAATTCATCCAATGAAGTACTAAAACATCCAAGGTTTAGAATTACTAAAAACATATCACACAACTTTTAATTAACTCAAGAGTACACACCAAGATGACTACTCAATTGAACTTCTATAACATATAGTATATCTCAGAGGAGGCAAAAAGTGGGTATTCCTCAAAGCTTCAGCTTTTTCGGGTTTTTTTTGTTTTTTCTCCAATGAAAACTGAAAATAACAACAAAAAAAAAGTGCATGATCACTGACAAGATAATTATTAGTTTATCCATTACAAATTCCATAAGCATCCATAGAGGTATCAACCAAATAGATTAGATTTTAACAGGTACCTGTGTCCTTGTGGCCAATATCAGAGTTACTGATACCTGTTGCGCTACGTGTAATTAGTCGAGGTAAAAGCTAGCCCAAACACCACGGTTACCAAACAAAAAAAAGGGACTTGGAACAGTGGAAAAGTACCTTGATAAACAGAGACTTCGGAGCAAGATGTGAACCCAATCAATCAAACTTGACTACTGAGTAATTGTGTATAGTAAAAGAAATTGTGGGTATTCCCCGAGTTGTAATCTTTTTTAGTCCCTTATTCAGATATTAATGTGCGGACCACTTTCCCCAATTCGTCCGAATTTGGGGGGAACTATATTACAAATAACGGTCTTTAAAGCTGCTACCTCCACGGCTCCAACTTCCCAGTTCATAGTGCGGAAGGGATTGCAACTGCAACTTATCGGGCCGGTCTTTCCCAATAAATTTATACTAATGGTAGATTTTTATTTGTTAAAAATTTGAAAATGAGGTAGTTTTAAAATAAAAGATATAAAAAGTAAAAATAAATTTTTAAAAAATAGAGTTTTACGACAATTAGGTTATTTTATGAAAATAAAAGAATATTAATTTTTTTTTTTTGATAAAATAAATTAAGAAATACAAAAAATGAATATAAAAATAGCGAAAACACCTCTTGAAGTAATTTTTAAATAAGTATTCATGGTTCAACGGGCAATTATTAGTTCATAGCCAAATGTATCCTAAGGGAAATGCAATTGAAAAATATTTATGGTAAAATAAGTATTTTAAAATAAAGTAAAAATATATTTCAAAATATTGTGAGTAATATTCATGGTCAAACACATGCTAAAAATATCTATGAGTATTTAGGATGACATTCATATTAATTGGTGATCTAATTAGCGCCAGCCCAAACACAAAATATTGAACTTGTTTTATGATAAAATTAGAACATATCATATAAATTTTATCGAAAAATATCGAAGTCGCAATTTAATATAATTTTATAAAAGAATTAATTTCATAAGTCACTTGTAATTCTCTTGAAAAAAAGGTTTTATGACCTTTTTATAATAATTAATTTGTTGTATTTACACATAGATGTCTTCATTTACATACACAAAAAAAATAAAATAAAAAAATTATTTTTCTATTTCAATTAATAAATAATCAAGAGATCTCATTTCTTCAATTTTATCATAGAGGAATGTGATGAGGCAAATGAGACATCGGTGCTCTCAATTCAAAAGTGACAAACTATTAATAAGGAATGCTTCTTTATTTGATGAATCTACATTCTATAAATTTGAATTAATCATCTAATAGGGTTAATACTGAAGATTGAATAATCGTAAGGAAACATACTCTTTTTTCATTTAATTTTATTCCGTCTTAAGAAATGTATATTTATTTTTTATATTTATGAATTATAATAAAAACACCATCAAGACTTTAAAATAGTATCATAAAACATATCCTAAAAGAATTTCGATCAGACAAGATAACTTACAGATATGAAATCGAAGAAGACAAAAACAATAGCGTTGAAAGATCGAAGACGGCGTTTTCCTTGCTGAAACCAAAGACTTGAGACCTAAATTTTTGTGAGTTGGCCTTTATAGGAAAAATAAAAGTATACAAATTATCTTCATTCATTTTGATTAAGTACAAAAATACCCGTACGAACCCAAAACTCCAACTACACAGTAAATTAAAATAGGTAACAATATTGAGGCCATTAAATGAGTTAAAATAGATTGTTCAATTTTTTATTCATGACGTACAATTGACAGCAACAAATAACAATATTGAATATCAAAAACACCTTTAAAAACAATTGGTTAAAATTAGATTTTTTTACCATCAAAGAAAACGTACAAACTCAAAAGCATAGGTGTACATGCCATTGCTGCAAATAATAAGGAAAAATCCCAAAACACCACCAACCCAAGGTAATCAAGCAACTCAACTATCCAACTATATTAAGAATAATTCCAAAATATTCATCTTTCTTTTGCAAATAGGTTTATAAGAAAAATATTATGTCAATGAATCTATATATAAAGATTTTGAATTTGTTCATAATGATCATATTATATTGCGTTGATGTTTATAAATAATAACACGATTTTTTATTTTAATCCCAATGCAAAAAGTAATAAATCTATTATTACTCTTTAATTTTCTCTTAAATTTATTTATTTTCATGATAATAATTTAATTTATTACGTTTGAGCAAAATTTAAGTTATTAGTTGATGAAAAAAACATATATAATTCAACTATTCACTAAGTTGGAATAATGATGCTTTGGCAACTACACATATTGCACGAAATCCCCCTTTTTATTACTCCTAACTATTATTCTTAAACAAAAATAAATCTTATATCAAGAAAACGTTAGTAGAAAATACTTCAAAGTGATTCATGAGTGAAATTATGCATCATTGTGCATACTGCTTTAGGATTGAAAATGGGTGGTTAATTTCAAAACATTTAAAAGGAAATGATTAGTGATGCATTTCGTGACGATAACAATTGCTTTTTATTGTAACGATGACTTACTTATTACCAACACAAGAACAAATATGAAGCAGCGCAGTAGCATCAATTAGAGCAGAGCTTGCTAGTTTCTCTACATACTCAACTTAGATTCCCATTTTTAAAGTTTGGTGGTTGCTTTTTACATGCATTTGTAACTAAAGATGTAGACCCGCTCATAATTAACTTGGTTTTATCTGTGAAAATATTATTACGAATAAGCAAGTCATTTCTTTTCCAAAATGTCAATCACAATACCCCAAAATCAATTATGCTAGTTAAGGTAACGGAATGAACGTGATCCTTAAAATTTCCGACTCAGGTTGATAATTCGACAGCCAGATATTAAGATAGTAAGTTAAGGATGTCTCTAGTGTTCATTTGAAAGGGGAGTGGAGATATTATTACATAAAGTTGGAAGATTATCACTTTCTCTGGATTCCTTTCAGCTGAGGATGTCCTCGCTTGAATATTACATACAAGTAGGGGTGGACATGGTACGCTATCAAAAACTGCGTACCATGCCTACCCTTACCGCAAGAATGTTTACATCAAACCATTAAATCCTCATCGACTTGATTAAGATAAGAAGATGGGCAAATTCCAAGGTAGAGAACGGCCTCTAGCAACATACTGAATGAACAGGGCAAAAGAACAAATGATGATCAACGTTATATCATATGATGAAAGAGCACATCAGAAAACAATAGGGCAGATTTCTACTGCAACTAGTGCCACCACACAAACACTTGCACAGCTAGCAAACATGAAATCCTTTAACCATGAAATCCTTTAAAACTTCAACTTGATGAGATGGGGAAATAAGATTTGGGACATGCCACACTAGGAATATTGTTCCAATGCTTAGGATAAATCAAAATTTCCAAAACAGTACAAAATACAGCTCTCTAAATACGAAACCAAGATTCAACTCACTTAATATCGAACAGTGAAGACTAAATAAAATTCAACTTTCAATTAGCAGCTAAATTACTAGCTCTCTGTCTGCTCCCTAAGCCTTCGAATGGTGCTCCTTACGGTGACAGCGCTGGCAGTGCTGGAGAAAAAAGAGGAAAAAAGAATTAGCACTTCAAGCATAGAACGAGAAAGAGAACTGCAAGAGTTTAGATGATGATTACTTCAATGTGTAAGCACCACCGGCTTTCACTTTGCCACAGTCCTTGCAACCCCAAATACCAACAGCTTTCCTCTTGACGGCATACTACAAGGTAAGAACAGAGGGACATTATTATCAATATAATAATTACCCGAGTGCTCTATAACAAACTATCATATAAAAACACCGGAGAATTGTACCTTGCCGCAGAACTCACAGAAGTACTTGCTGTGCTGACTGACCTCCATCTTCTTGATCTGCTTCCTCAAACTGGCACCATAACGGGTACCTATATTTTGGGAGAAACCGGAGATTATTCAAGGACTTCCTTAGAAAAACTGATGACTAAATACGCACCTTCCAACATTTTAAGAAAGAAAAGAAAAAGGAAAACCTTTTAGATGATACCATTAGTAGACAATTGTCCTAGTGGAAGGTAATAAACAAAATAATGGCCAGCAATGAAGTAATGGAGACAGAATTCACATACCTTACTAATAACTTATTGTTATTGCACATACTTACAGTTTTAAAAAGTTCATCAAGTTTTTTATATTGGAAAACCATTTTGATGATATAAGATGTGAATATGCAATCTTCTAGATTACACTACTACTTGTTCACCATTAAAATACAAAATTAACACAAAAGCATCTTAGCATTTTAGGTACACACCATACTTCCCGACAATTCCAGCCTTCTTGGTTCTCTTGGTCTGCATTAACAAAGGAGCTTCATTTAACAATCATGTCAAGCTAATATGAGAATAGAAACGGTAGAATGAAGAAAAAAGAAACATATCCACAGCCAAACAAGAAAATATAAGTGTTATCCCATTTAAACAACCATAACGTAAGAGTAAAGGACCCAAGATATTTCTCTCTACATATGTGTATGCACGTATATATACATCGAGTCCAAAATATTTAAATATATAATTTATACTCTGTTTTAGATTCTAGAATTTAAAGGAAAAAAATACTAGCTATATCACAAAATTACAAGAGTATGCATACAATGAGCTGAGTATTACAAATAGAAAATCTTTAGCACCGTTTGTTATACTTTTAAACACCAAACAAAAACATAAGGAGATGCGCATATAATAAGCTTAAAGCCTCCACTTTAGCTACCTTAGAACTTTAATTACAATGATAAACCAATTTGTCAACTAGAAGAGCCAACAAAATTAATTAACTGAACATTTCACCTAATAGAGGATAACTCAAACACTTAAACCAGAAACCAAATTGCCATTAAAGCAATACAGGATGTGTAAAGCTGAATAATTGTATACTAATCAAATTGCTAATTACTGAAGGTATTAAACAGCAATTCTTTGTTTGATTTGAAGAGTAGAGAGTACCATTTTCGGCGAACTGGTGAAGAACCTTGAGACCTGATGGAAGAGAAATACGCCGCGGCAGCTGCAACAAAAACCCTAGATTGCAAATAATCAGTTATCGTTGGTGCTTTTATATGGGTGGCCAGGTTCTAGTCTATTTAGGTGGATCCTGACATGGGCTTTGCCCTAAAGTCCAGTAGGGGATGAAGGCCCATTTAGGCCCTTTATCTAATGTAGCATTCGGGGAAAAACATTTTTATGACCTCTTTGGACAAGTTTTCTGAGGGTAAAAAAACGGTAAATAGTTCCCAAAATGAAATATTTTCATGAAGTTTGGAGTTGAAAATGAAATTGTATCTACTTTTAAGTTTTGCACAAAGTTGAGAACATATTCTTGGTGGAATATATATTTAAACAAAACTTTAAAAGTAAAAATTAACAACAACAACAACATATCTAGTGAAATTCAACAAGCGAGGTCTAAGAAGGATAAATTATATGTATGCCTTACCACTATCTCGAGAGGGTATTTTCTAAAATACCTTTGGCACAAGTGCAACAAGTTCAAATACAAAAAAGAAGGGAAGTGTGAAGAAAATATAAGTAACTAAAAAGGAAACTATGCGGAGTCTACAAGAAAAAAATAATAACAATTAACTAGTGTGATAATCAAAACACCATAAACAACAGACCATGATAGATACCACGCGTAGGAATTAGCTCCAACTCAACATTTACAGCTAAACCCTAAACTATCATGCTAAAGCTAGTACACGACAAACACCCACAAACGTAAACCCTCAAAAAGAAAGAAGATACTCCTACCTAGACAATCTTCTACTCTAATACGCGTCATGCACACCCTTCTATCTAAGGTCATGTCCTTAGTAATCTAAAGACGCATCATATCCTGTCTAATTACCACTCCCCAATACTTTTGGGGGGGGGGGGGGGGGGGGGGCTATATCTGCCTCTCATCATACCTTCTATCTCTAACCTCTTGCACTTACTTACCAGGGCATCTGCATCATGCCTCCTCGCTTGTCCGGACCATCTCAATATCCCTTCCTTTATCTTGTTCACAAGGGAGGTTGTTTTTACCTTATTTCAAATAATTTCATTCATAATCCTATTCGCACCTAGTGTTCTTATCCATCTACTTCAACTTCTTCATCTCGCACAACAAACATCTTCTAAGTATAAGAGTTTTTGACTAGCCAACACTTTACCTCATACAATAATGTCAGTCTAACCACCATTTTATATAATTTACTTTAAGTTTTGGTGATATCTTTTTATCACGCAACACTCCGGGAAGCGGGTTTTCACTTTATTTGTTCCTCTCTAATATATATCATCATTGATATCCCCACTTTCTTGAATTACAGAGCCAAGATACTATAAAATATCTCTCTTGGGGATACCTTGTGAGTCAAGCCACACTTCCACGCTTGCCTCATCTAACAACTCACTGAATTTGCACTTCAAATACTTTATTTTGATCCTGCTCAACCTAAACCCTCTGGCTTTCAGAGTTTGTCGCCATACCTACAACCTAGCATTCACTTTGCTATGCATCTCATCAATCAGTACTATATATATCATTCATAAATAACACACACCAAGACATTTTATCTTAAATATACCATAGCAATTCATTCATCATCAAGGCAAAGAGAAACTGACCAAAAGTTGATCCTAGGGTGTGCAAAAACTGATTTAATCAATAAATTGAACTGGTAAAAATATTATTGTTTTATCGATATCAGGTTATTGGGTTAATGATTTTTAAATGATTTTATAAAAAAAAAAATTGGGATATCAATTCAATTTTAATTTAAAGATTTTACTTAATGGTAAAACCGATAACCCAATAAAATTATATGAAATTTGTAATTTTATAATAGTGACTTTAGATTGTAAATACGTACCCAATTATTTTTTGTATTTCATAGTTGTAGTCTCACTGCTTGTAAATTGTGTAGACTTTATGCATGAAGATAGTGTAGAACCAATAAAAATAAGAGAAATAAAAAAATGGATGAGCATTTTCTTATGGTAAAATCGAAAGTTGAACCGTTAAAGATAAAAAATCGATTAATTAAAAATTGATAATGAATATTTTATTGATTTGATTGTCAACTTAGCGTGCTTACGAACCAAAAATCGATAAATCGAACTGAACCAACTAATATGAATCCCTAGCTAGTGCAACCCCATTTTCATAAAAAAGTGTTTTGAGCCTCGTCTTACCGTTCTAACTTGCATTTTAGTTTCATCATACATATCCTCTATTACGTTAATGTAAGCCGCCGGTATACCTCTAACCTCTGGGCATCTCCAAATGACTTCTCTCGAAACCTTGTCATAGGCTAATTCAAGGTCATGAACACCATATGTAAGTACCTCAACTTTTTTTCAATATTTCTCCATCAATCTCCTTACATGATGGATGACTTTCGTAGTAGATTGTCCACTCACGAATCCAAGTTGATTCTCAAAAATGGATACACTCCTCCCCACCCTCATCTCTATCCCTATTTTTTCAAACTTTCACAGTGTACCGTAATAATTTGATACTCATGTAATTATTACAGTTCTGAATATCACATTTGTTCTTATACAAAGGGAACATTGTATACCACCCCCATTCTCCAGGTATCTTTTCGATCTTAAAAATGACATTAAACAAACCGGTCAACTACTCTATATCTGCCTTGTCCGTGCTCTTCTAAAACTCCACTAAAACCTCACCACGTCCGATCGCTCTTCCCCTGCTCATCTTACTAATAGCGCGCCTCGCTTATTGAAGCATAAATTGCTTGAAAAGATGATGACAAACTATTTTTTAAACCTAAAACAACTTTAAATTAAGGGCAAACAACATAAATTTCAACTGTCTAGTACCTAATTACACTTTATCCCCACTCGTTTCAAAATTACATAAAATCTTGATTTTTGTGTTGCGATTACACTTAGGATAGCGATACTTTACTTAGAGGTTGCGATACATTACTTAGGGGGCACGATCATTACTTAACCGGTCCCCTGATGGTCGCGATACGTTACTCATGGTCAAGATACATTACTCAGCGGGGCCCGCGATGTATATTCCCAATCTCGTGATGTATCGCGACTCTAAGTGATGCATCGCAACGCTAAGTGATGTCATAGTTTTAAGTGATGTATCGCGATCCTAAGTGAAATTTAAGATTTTTGTAATTATTTTATAGGGATAAAATTTTGAGTAAATATGGTAAGAAAAGATGTAGTATCATATAGTTTTTTCTTAAATTAAATTTGAGATTTTCATTAGCTATTTTTTTTTTATATATATTGTAACAGAAAAACGAATAAATTTTTATGGTCAACAGACACAATAATTCGGACTTGCATCAAATTGAAAGATGCGTAGACGTATGGCGTGACAAATTAAGATGTCACATGGCAATTAGCGCGTACGCGGACGTAACACACCAGAAATTGATTGAAAAGGTGGAACAATAAAAATTGAAACAATTTAATCTTTCAAAGTCCATTTTGTTTCTTTCATTTGTACTTTGATCTTACAAGTTACCTTAAAAGATTCTTCCAAATAATAATAATTCAAAATCTTTTGCAGACATTAATTCTTAATTTTCTCCCCTTTTTCGAAAACCCCAATCTCCATAATCCTCAAAATTTCCAATTTTCTTCATTCAATTTCTCAATTAAAGTAAGCCATGATGATGTTAGTAAATTGTTCGAATTGTCATACCCCATTACAGCTACCGCCCGGTGCGCGATCCATTCGTTGTGCTGTTTGCCAGGCAGTAACACAGTTGGCTGACCCACGCGCTGTTCCTCCACCGTCGCCTCATCAGTACAACCACCCACCACCAGCTGCGGCACCTCCGTCACCGTACAGCCACGCGCCACCTGGACCACCACCGAATGCTCATGGGAGAAAGAAAGCCGTGATTGTTGGTATATCGTATAGGTATTCTAGACATGAGCTTAAAGGGTGTCTTAATGATGCTAAATGTATGAAATATTTGTTGATCAACAAGTTCCAGTTTCCGGAGGCGTCTATTCTTATGCTCAATGGTAAAAAAAAATTGAATCTTTGTTTGATTTATTTTTGGCTGTTTTGCAATTATTTGAATTGATTTGGTGCGTAAATTAGGATGATTTGTATAATTCTGCTGTTTTGGTATTGTTCTTTTGGAGATTTCGTTTAGCTTACCCTACTTATTTGGAATGGAGATATAGTTTATTGATGATCCCAACGGATTTCTTCTCATCTATCCTATCCTTGATGGATAGAGTTAGCCTGGCCTTGGGGGATAGAGTTACCGGGTGCCTGATGCTGGTGGGAGGTGCAGGTATCCCGTGGAATTAGTCGAGATGCACGAAAGCTGGCCTCGCCCAGATACAACAGTTATCAAAACAAAAAATTAAAGAAGATATAGTTGATTGATGATATTACCTTTTGGAAATCTTAGGGAAGGAAACAACTTTATATGGAAGCAAGCGAAAATATTGATTAAGATTCCAGAAGTTGCAAGTAGTAATATTATTATGGTTTTATTTTCCTTTTTGAGCAAATCAATACGCTACTTTGTTCCCGGATACACATGTAGTTTTGTAACCATGTCCCTTTTAAGCAAATGATCATGATAACATTTCAGAGGCTCAAGGGATAGCTTAGTTTGGTTAGGGTCATCAAATAGTTAGTCACCCAAGGAGCAAATGAGAAAAAGCCATTGTCAGGCTCCTAGGTAGGAGGGGGGGAGGGTTTCAGGTTGGGCCAATCATAGTATGAGAAAAAGGACAACATATTCTACAAGATTAGATGATGATATCATCAAATATGAACATCTAACATTATGGATATTAGTTGTCCTGCAGTCGTTTTAATAGGTTCTTTCATTTGTTCATGGGTTCAAACCTTGGAAACAACCTCTGGTAGGAATGCAAGGTAAGGTTGCGTACAATAGACTCTTGTGGTCGACCCCTTCCCCGGACCCTGTGCATAGCGGGAGCTTTAGTGCATCGGGTTGTCCTTTTTTTATTTTTGCCACCTCTAGAGTCTTGATAACTTATAAGTCTTCGAAGGAGGTTTTTGCTTTTTTAGACTTTCTGGCTGTAAGCATTACTGGAATACTCCCTGTGTATTCCTTTGTTTATAATACATGTTACATTTTTCAAAAAAAAAAAAAAGAGTCTTGATTGCCACCAACGACTTTCAAAAGCGAATTACATTTTGCTTTGTACCTAACTAAACTTCAAGGATGAATAGTTATGATTGTACGTGTACACTCTTCTATTGATCAGAAGTGCTGATGCTTGATTTTTTGTCAACTTTTGGTAATTTGCTTTATGGCTGCATATCGGTCGGTTCGGTTTTGAATGTTATCGGTTCTACTTACTGATTATTGTTTTGTAGACATGCTAAAGCATTAAGATATCGTCTTGAAAAGATTTTCACTCAATTATATTCAGAGAGGGCTTTTGCCTCAATATATACAAGATGCTATACAGGGTATAGTTGAACACAAACTCTCTAAGAGATAAACTATACAATTCTAATCAAATATAAATACAAATATGTGACTATTATGGTGTCCTAACATGCCCCCGCTAGCTGAGCAGTGGCTGGGCAACTGCAAGCTTGGAACGCAGGAGATGAAACCGACGGGAAGGAAGGCTCTTGGTGAAGATGTCTGCTAACTGATCCAAGGAACTGATGTAGCGAACGTTCAAGTCCTTTGAGGCTACTTTCTCTCGAACAAAATGAAAATCTAACTCAATATGTTTGGTTCGCGCATGAAAATTAGGATTGGCAGTGAGGTAGGTAGCGGACAGATTATCACACCATAGTATGGGAGCTTGGGGAAGAGAGACACGCAGCTCTTGAAGAAGATGTTGCAGCTAGGTAACTTCGGCAGAGCCGCAGCTAAGGCCCTATATTCAGCTTCGGTACTAGATTGTGCAACTACTCGCTGCTTCTTTGAGCTCCATGACACTAAATTGGGTCCAAGAAATATACAATAACCATTGGTAGCCCAGTCCGCATCTGTGAAGGTTTAAAGTGGTAAGGAGCTAGTGGAACGCAAATGCAAGCCGAGGTTTATAGTTGCCTTTAAATAGTGCAACAAACGTTTCATAGCAGTGAAATGAGACTCCATAGGATTATGCATGAATCGACGTAATTTGTTGACAGTGAATGACACATCTGGACGCGTGATGGTTATAAATTGAAGAGCTCCTATCAAGCTGCGATACAATGATGGATCCGAAAACGGTGAACTCCCATGTTGAGACAATTGAAGTCATGTGGCCATAGGTGTACCAGTTGGCTTTGCACCATCTATATTGGCACGAGCAAGGAGTTCTCGTATGTATTGTGATAGTGGGCTGATAATGGACCTCAACACCAAGAAAGTAGTGTAGCTTACCAAGATCTTTTACAGCAAAGGCATTAGACAATTGAAGAACAAGGCTTGCAATGAACTCATTAGAGCTTACTGTAACAATAAAATCATCCACATACACAAAGATAATAGTAATATGACCGTCAAAATTGCGTATAAACAGAGACGTATCAGATTTGGAAGGTACAAAATTGAGTTCAAGCAATTTCGAGCTAAGCTTCTCAAACCATGCCCGAGGTGCTTGTTTAAGGCCATAAAGGGCTTTGTGAAGCTTGCACACATGGTTGGGATATCTTGGATCAGTAAATCCAGGGGGTTGAGACATGTATACCTCTTTATGTAATTGCCCGTGAAGAAATGCATTTTTGACGTCGAGCTTCCGTAAAGACCACCCTTTGGACAGAGCTAAAGACAAAACCAGTCAGATTGTTGTAGGCTTTACCACGGGACTGAATGTTTCATGATAGTCTACTCCAGCCTCTTGGCTAAATCCCTTTGCCACTAAACGAGCCTTGTAACGCTCAATGGAGCCACTAGGATTGAGTTTTAACTTAAAAATCCATTTGCATGCCACAACATTCTTTGCCGTAAAGGATGGAACAAGGGACTAAGTACCGTTTTGCAAGAGGGCGTTGTACTCTTCTTGCATAGCCTTTCGCCATTTTGGATCCTTGTTGGCTTGGGTAAAATTGGTAGGTTCAGGTGGAAGGGTAGATGGAGGCAAAGGATATTTTGTGGCAATGTGAGCTTGGGGAAGTTGTGATTTGTCTTTACTCCTGGTGACCATAGGATGAGGTACAAAGGATGTGGTCCGAGCCGCCGATGGTTGAGAATTAGGAGCAACGGTAGGTGTATCAATAGATACTGGAAGATCAACAGTAAGGTTAATAGCAGGGATGGAAGACGGAGACAAATCAGATGGGACCGAAAAACACACCGGTGAGCTTGACGATGGACTTGGTGAAGAAGGATTTGACGAGTTTAACGATGGAATTGGCGAGACAACATCTGCTACAGAACTATTATTGGCAGACGTGATAGGCGAAGTGGAATTACAAGGAGCAATGATGGGTAACGAGGTCATGACAGTAGAGTCGGAAGTCGGTGCTCTATTTGAAGTCGAAGATAAACTAACAAAAGGAAATTGTAACTCGTCAAAAATCACATGCCGAGATATATATATTCGGCCACTAGGGACATGTAAACACTGATATCCTTTATGATTTCCACTATACCCCAAGAAAATACACTTTAAGGATCAGAAGGCTAGTTTGTGAGAATTATAGGGACGAAAGAATGGGAAACACGCGCAGCCTAAAGTTTTCAGAAAATGGTAATCAGGAATTTGTTTGAACAACTTCTCATAAGGTGAAACATTATTGAGCGAGGGTGTTGGGATACGATTTATAGTGTAAACGGCAATAGCAAAAGCATGATCCCAAAAGGTGAGAGGAAGGGGTGCATGTGCGAGAAGTGTTAAACCCATTTCAACAATATGACGATGTTTTCTTTCGGCAGTACTATTTTGTTCATGGGTATGGGGACAAGATAAGTGATGAACGATCCCCTCTTGAGCAAAAAAGTTGGATAATTTCCTATATTCACCACCCCAATCAGATTGTACCACTTTTATATGGCGCTTAAAGAATTTCTCGATTTGAGTTTTAAACCGTAAAAATATTGTATAAACTTCATTTTTGGAACTCATAGGAAATAACCATGTAAATTTGCTAAAGTCATCAATAAAAGAAACATAATAACGGTATTTATTACTAGCCAATTGTGGAGCAGGACCCCATACATCACTGTGGATCAAATCAAGGGGAAAACTAGCACTAGAACTAGAATTAGAAAACGGCAATTTGTGACTCTTGCCATATTGGCAAGAAGAACAAACACTAGACTGAGGACTTAATTTGACCGGTAAAGAAAGACTCCTAATAATACTATTGACTGCTCGTAGAGACGAGTGACCTAAACGACTATGCCATAGATCAAAAGATGACTTGGAGACATGGAAAGCCTGTGATTTATTTGAGGAAGAAGGCTAGCTGAGTAACTGGGTTGCAAGGAGGCGATAAAGGCCATGCTCAAGAGTCCCGCGCAGTAGTACTTTCCCCATTGCCCGATCCTTCACAAGACAAAAACGAGGGTGAAACTCAAATATAACATCATTATCAGAAGTGAACTTTGCTACACTAAGCAAATTCTTGGTAATTTTAGGCACCAATAATACATTAGATAAATGTAAAGGTCGACTAACTATAGGTAAGATAGCATTACCAAAGTGAGAAATTGTCAAACCTGTGCCATTACCAATATGAATTTGATCGTTTCCCATATACTCTCCTCGTATCGCCATATTCTGCATATCGTTAGTTAAATGATGAGTAGCCCCAGAATCCGGATACCAATTTGAGTCTCCAACCGTAGAAGGTTGTGCAATGAGAGCAGCCATGTGCGATTTGGAAGGAGCTTGATAGGCATGGTCAAAACGATGGTAGCAAACCAAGGCGGAGTGACCAAATTTATGGCAAACTTGACATTGATTTTGGTTGGATGAGTTGGCGTTGCGACCTCGACCTTGTCCTCGTCCAAATCTGCCACCATAAGCCTGATTGTTATTGACATTAGTAGGCTGCTTAAAGGAGTTATCATTCTTAGTATTGTTGGATTGTCTAGTAGACAAGTTGGCTTGGCTTAATCCTTGTTCTGTACTTGGCATTTGCTCCAAACGATACTCTTGACTTAAAAGCAAGCCATGAAGATCGGCTAATGAAATGAACTCTGCCCTAGTAGTGACTGAGACAACCACAGCATCATATTCTTGTCCAAGTCCTCCAAGAATATATGACAAGATCATCATCAGTGACCGGGTGTGCCGCAACCGCGAGATTATCGGTACAAGTCTTCATTTTTTGAAGATATTCTACCATGGATGAGTTTCTTTCTTTGTGGTTTGTAATTGCAACCTTAATTGCATTATCCTAGCCTTAGATTGCGATGCAAACATCGTCTCAAGTGCTTACCAAACCGCCTGAGATGTTGTACAACCAACTACTTGGGCTAAAATCCCTTTGGTGAGGGTTGAGAGAATCCAACTCAATAAAAGTTGGTCTTGTTTGATCCATAAACTGTACGCTGGGTTGATAACCCCGTCAGTTGAGGTTGCTTCAAATAAGCTATTTGGAGTGAACTTTGGAGGGCACTTGTGTGTACCATCCACATATCCCTCGAGTTCGTTACCCCTTAGAACTGGGAGAATTTGTGATTTCCATACAATATAGTTATGACGGTTTAATTTGAGAAGATGAGACTGATTAACGTTGGTTGCGAGCGACGAAAAATTCTGGGAAGGGGTTTGTGAGGTGATACTGGTAATTGAGGGAAGCGCCATTGTGGGACGTGAGTCTTCGCAAGGCTTTGATACCATGAAAAGATTTTCACTCAATTATTCAGAGAGAGCTTTTGCCTCAATATATACAAGATGCTATACATGGTATAGTTGAACACAAACTCTCTTAAGAGATAAACTATACAATTCTAATCAAATATAAATACATAATATGTGACTATTATGGTGTCCTAACACGTCTATTGGTTAATTGGTAATTTATCGTTATTGGTTCAGTTATCAGGTTAACCGTCAAGATGTCACACGAAAAATCTCACAAGTATGTTTAACTAGAAAAAAATGAGTGAAAAGAGAAAGAGCCTATAGAACTAGCCCAACTGGAGCAACGAACTTTAATTTATATTTGAATAACATTCCCTTTACTTTTCATCGACACGCCATTAATCTTCTTTTTAGGATATTTTACATATTGAAGGGTAAAATTGTAATTTAATAAATTACTAATGGGTTGTTGGTTCACCTGTTAAGAAAAATGCTCAACCCGAGAACCGAACCAATAACACAATAATTTGGAACAGTTTATCGATAATCAACTGTTAAACCAATAACCCCAATCATTAGTCCAATATCTCAATTATCGGTTCGGGTTATTGGTTCAACTGTTAATTTCCACAGCCCTAATTTGCTTCAAAGATGTGTTTCATAATTTCAACTCTCTTGTCCAAATACATGTGCAGAAGAGGAAACCGACCCATATAGAACTCCGACTAAACAGAACATACGCATGGCATTATATTGGCTTGTACAGGGATGCCAACCAGGAGACTCGCTACTCTTTCATTATTCTGGTCATGGCTCAAGACAAAGGAATTACAATGGAGATGAAGTGGATGGATATGATGAAACTTTATGTCCCTTAGATTTTGAAACTCAGGGTATGATTGTTGATGATGAAATCAATGCAACAATTGTCAGGCCTCTTCCTTACGGAGTAAAACTTCATGCCATAATAGATGCTTGCCACAGCGGAACTGTTTTAGACCTTCCATTCCTTTGTAGAATGAGCAGGTATGTCACTTTATCCTTAGTAATTTATGTTTTTTCTTGTTAGATATTGTTACCTATTGTTTGAAGCATTTAGGTATAATTGGATATACAAGAGGTTGAATTTCATAAAATATGTTGAATGGGTATTCATTTTACACCTAAGAGATTCCTAATTTTAAAGATTAACAAAGTATGTCTTGTTTGGTTTTCATCTAGGATTGATGGCCGATAAGTAAGAGCCATCTACTGATAGTATTTTCTGACATTTGAGTATGATATGTTCCATAAATGACTCTTTAGTTCGTGAATATATGGTTTGACTGAACGACAAATTCTACAAATACTATTAAATTAGAACATGATATGCAGTCCCTGGACACCGCGCATAGTGGTAGCTTTAGTGCACCGGGCTGCCCTTTTTAGAACATGATATACAGCTCACAAGGTAACACCTTGAAAATGTCATCATTGAAAATGTTGTGTAATTTTTCCTCATTTCCAGCTATGTTAAACTTCTTATTCCACTCTATCTTTGGTAACACTTACTTTTGTAACTTCATGGAAATAGGAGCGGACAATATGTATGGGAAGATCATCGTCCCCGTTCTGGTGTCTGGAAAGGAACTAATGGTGGTGAAGTTTTCTCTTTTAGTGGTTGTGATGATGATCAAACTTCTGCTGATACATCTGTAAGTTTGATTAATCTTATCCCTCTTTTTGTGTGCTGAGTTTAACTTGAAACTATTAGCTTATCCCTCTTTCGTTGTACTGGATTTAACTTGGAAGCTATTAGCTTATCCCTCTTTCTGGAAGCTATTAGGAAACTAATAACGTTGATGTGCAGGCGCTTTCAAAAATAACTTCAACTGGTGCTATGACTTTCTGTTTCATTCAAGCTATTGAGCGCGGTCATGGAGCCACATATGGAAGTATATTGACTGCAATGCGAAATGCCATCCGACAAGCTGGTGGAAGTTCAGGGGGTGACTTTGGTGGGGGTGCTGTCACATCTCTCATCTCGATGCTTTTGACTGGTGGTAGTCTCAGTATTGGCGGAGGCTTTAGTCAGGTAACTCACACATATTATGTTAATTTGCTACTGACTTGTATTTTTCTCGTCAACAATCTCTTTTTTCATAAAGAAAAAGGGTTGTTCTTCAAGAATCAGTGTTTAAATTCTGAATCCTATCTGTAGCAAGTGGTTTAAACTTTAAATAATTTCATACATTTTGAATCCCAGACCCCACTTTGTGGGACTACACTGGGTAGTTGTTTGTTGTGTTTTGATTAAAGAATTGGCTTTTGTATACATTTTTAATCTTTAAAATTCTAATAATCTAGTGATTCCAATTTTTTACCAATAAGTAGAATGTCAAGAATATCTCTTATCTTTGAATAATTCAAATTTAGTTTGAACTGAATTTTTTTTTTTTGATGTTCACTTCACGCCTTTAATTTTGGGCTTTCCACTTACTATAGTGATCTTAGGTTGATCCAACCTTGTTCTTCCTTTCGGGTGATTATGGGAGTTTATTGCAGAACCCTTGCGTATGTTACCCACATCTTAAATTCTTTTTGGCATTGAGGAGAAGTGTCAACTCCATTTGCAGCTTGCAAGACCATAAATGCCTTAGCTATGCTCTTAAAGATTGTGTGTTTATTACCTTTATTCTTTTGAAATTCTGACAAATATGAAACTTACTTTCAAGATGTAAAAGCATTCTTTTGCTCTTATTTTCCTGAGTTGCAGCGTTGAAGTGTAGTTCCTGACAGTTGCTCTTTTATGTTGCACTCTTTTCAGGAACCCCAGTTAACCGCTTGCCAGCCATTCGATGTGTATGCGAAGCCATTTTCATTGTGAAACTCCTCGTACCCTCTTGCCCCCTTCCCCTATTTGGTGTGTTTGGATTTGGATTTGGATTCTTTGTGAAGAGAGTAATTTCATCGGCTTCTATAATATGCTGCTTATGCATGAGAATGCAAATAGCTTTCAGATGGAAAGCTTACTCTAATGAAATTCTTGTCAAAATAGCTGGCCCTCAACTGTTGCAATATCTACAGATTTACTGAATTTGTTCATTAATATAGCTGTGAGATGTGACTCCTTGTCTTTTTGGTTCTATACTTGTGAAGTTTGATACTTACGTTCCTCTTTTGCCTTTGTAAAAAAGAAATTCTAGTGTTTGAAACTTTACTTGGATGAGACTACAGATCATCTAGAGGTAACATGAATGCTTGTACATTTGTTCTCTACTTTGATCATCAGAATGCTAATTTTGGTCCTTTCCTTTCCTATGTTTCTTCAGTTTGAACGATCTAGTTTTCGCTCTCAATCCATTACTCATAATAGGTAGTTATGCGTTGTTTAGTTTTCCTTATAAAGAGGTACTTCTATTTCTTTATTTTCTTACTTTCTTGAAATTCGATTTTACTAATTCCCCTTGTTTCCTTCCTTACCTTCGGTTTTCATATTGATTGCTGTTTCCTTTTCCAACTTGTTTGATATGCTTTACATGAGCCTAGGTTCTATCGGAGACAACCTTTCTACCCTCATAAGGTAAGACAAAGGTTTCATACACTCCACCCTTTTCAAACTTCACGTGTGGGGTTTCATATTGTCATGAAATGACCGTTAATTAGCTGTTTAAAATTTAGTATAATTTTTCTATGTCATTATAATCCTTCAAGTTTTTAGTAGTGTCTAGTAATTGCTGTCTTATTATCAGCTGGACACGTGTCACCTAGTCATACTCTTGGTTGGCTTTATTAGCTATTGTACTGGATTATCTGAGGCAATGAATATTATCACTCTATTTACCTATCTCTCTTTCTTCCCTCTTTCTCTCTTCTTTTATTCCTCTTTGCAATTCTCTTCTTCGCGATTAGGTTTTGTAACTACTGTAATCGTGACATTGGTATCAGAGACGTTAGGTTCTCGTGGCAATTTCATGGCGGATAAATTTAAGGGCCTCGAAGAAGGCATAAAAAAGGTCGAAACCCAACTCTATTCGATGGCTACGAAAAATACAAAGAGGTTCGAAGCCTTGGAATCCTCTCAAAATCAGTTCTCCACTCAGCTTAAGGAGACTGTAGCAATGAACCAGCGACTGGAAATGATTATCTCAAAACTTGATACTTTTAAACGAGCTGAGGTTGCAGCTCAGATTCCTCACTCCCCAAGTTCGATGGCTTCGAGACTTCAAGGTTCGTTGCAAATTCATGAGTCAGGCCAGTCTTCAAGCTCTCAAGCTCAAATAACCCCCCAATCGACCCCTAGTAGTTACCCTGTGGGGAGAGGTTTCACATTTCCTCCCATGTTTTCTTCTTAGGGCAATCCCCTGCTTCAAAACCCCACTCTTTCTTCTTCCTTGATCACTTCTACTGTTCCCTTACTCAAAACACTACCAATTCCTACTACTATTCCTATGTCTGTTAACAACCAAATACCCGTTAACTCTCCATTACTTCCATTATCGAACAATAACCTTCCAGAAATGCCGAACAAACCCTTTAAAGCTAAGATTAATTTTCCTGAATTCACAGGCTTTAACCCCAAGGGTTGGATTCGCAAATATGAGCAGTTTTTTGAAATATACCAAATCCCGGAGGCAGAAAAGATGTGTTACGTTGCAGTACATATAAAGGATCAGGCCGATGTTTGGTTTGATAGTCATGTTTTAGAGAATCGTGAAACCAACTGGTTGTTTTTCTGTAATGAAGTCTGTAGGCAATTTGGGAATGTGAGACCATTGGATATTGTAGATGAGTTTAATAACCATAAGCAAACTGGTAGTGTTGATAGTTATCACGAGAAGTTTGAGGAATTGAAAACTTATATGTTGTTGCTGAATCTATTGTTGAATGAAACTCACTTAATTGCTAGTTATGTGAGTGGTTTGAAACCTGAATTGAAACCTTTGATGGGGCTAAGTAATCCTACTACTACCATAGTTGCATATGAGTCAGCCAAGTCTTATGAAACTTCTTTTAAAGCCCTTCAAAAAGCCATTAACCTAAGAACTTCCCAAAATTCGCAACACCAAATTAACCTTTCCAAAACCCCTGTTCCTTTCCAGGGAACTTCTAATCCATCCCCGTTCCACAAAACTTTTGCCCCTAATCAATACCAAAACAACAGAACTCTGGCCCCGAAAACTAGAGTTCCCTTCAAACCAAAACCCATTACTGAAAATCTAAAGGAACAAAATTTGTGTTTCAGGTGTCATGACCCTTGTTTTCCTGGTCATGTTTGTAAACCTAAGACTATTCATGCCATTACTTGGGAGGGTAATGAGACAGGAATTGAGGCACAAAATATGATGCTAGATGAAGGAGAAAATAGTAGTGATAAGGTTGAACCTTCTACTGAAGGTTACCAGTGGTAGAGGAAGAAGGGGAATTGTCGTTGTGTGTGGCTGTTGGATTAACTAGTTCAGCCTCCACTATCAAGATTTTAGGGTATGCTAGGAAAGTACCTCTCATGATCTTGATTGATAGTGGATCAACCCATAGTTTTGTAAGTTCACAGGTTATCAAAATTTTGAAATTACCCATACAACCTTGTTATGCTAAGCTGAAAGTGACAGTAGCTAATGGGCAAGTCATGTACACGGATAGTTATTGCCCTAATTTCAAGTGGCAGATGCAAGAGGAGTCCTTCCAAGGTGACATACGACTTATGAAGGTTGGTAGTTTTGATATGGTGTTAGGGATGGATTGGGTGGATTCTTTTGCACCAGTGGTGATCAATACTAGGCCCCATAGTTTGTCATTTTTCAAGGAAGAAAGATTGGTCACATTGTTTGGGTTTCACGAGGAACACAAAGTATTACCTACTGAAGGGGAGAAATTACTTAAACTATTGAACAAGCAGAAATTTGGTGATGTTTCAGTTGTGTGCACCTTGGAGTCCAGCCAAGAAGGAACAATGCACAAGAATTGCCCACAGGAAGTTCATTCTCTACTTCAATCATTCCAGAAGGTGTTTGAGGAACCTCAGGAATTTCCACCCCACAGAACTTGTGACCACTTAATTCCATTACAAGGTGGAGCTCAGTCTTTCAGCTTAAGACCATATAGGTACTCATTTGACCAAAAGAATGCAATTGAGAAAATTATTAATGATATGTTGATTTCTCAAACCGTGGTGCCAAGCCATTCTTGTTTTGCATCCCCTGCATTACTAGTGAAGAATAAAAATTGTACTTGGAGATTATGTGTAGATTATAGGAGACTGAATTCATTAACAATAAAAAACAAGTATCCAATTCCCATGGTAGAGGATCTGTTGGATGAGTTAAAAGGATCTAAGGTGTTCTCTAAGGTAGACCTTAGGTCAGGATATCACCAAGTGAGGATGAAAGAGGAGGATGAACAAAAGACAACATTTAGAACACATCATGGTCTATGGAAATTCATGGTTATGCCCTTTGGCCTTACAAATACTCCTGCTACTTTTCAATCTTTAATGTATCAAGTATTTGAGCCACACATCAGGAAGTTCATATTAGTCTTTTTTATGACATTTTAATTTACATTGCATCATTAAAGGATCACTTGAAGCATTTGCAGGTTGTCTTACAATTACTAAAAGAGCACCAATTGTTTTCTAAAAGATCAAAGTGTGAATTTGCACAAAAACAAGTAGAATACCTGGGGCATATTATCTCTGTTGAAGGGGTAAGAACTGATCCAAACAAGATTTCAGCAATGGTTGAGTGGCCTGAACGTAGAACGATCAAGGAACTTAGGGGCTTCCTAGGACTTACTGGGTATTACAGGAAGTTTGTTAAAGGTTATGCAGTGATCAGCAAACCTTTAACATCCATACTCAAGAAGAGAGCCTTTGCGTGGAACGAAGAAGCTTCTAAAGCATTTCAAAACCTGAAGACTGCCATGACCACTGTTCCTGTTTTGGTTTTATCGGACTTTGAGAAACCCTTTATTGTGGAGGTGGATGCATGTGGTACTGGAATTGGGGTTGTCCTTATGCAAGAAAAGCAACCAATTGCTTATCTCAGCCAAGTACTTAGGAACAAGAACCAATGCTTATCAACTTATGAAAAAAAGTTGATTGCCTTGCTTTGGGCAGTAGAGAGATGGAGACACTACCTCCACCCTCACCATTTTATTATTAAAATTGACCATTTCAGCCTTAAGTTTTTGCAGGACCAGAAAATCTCAACTTCATTGCAGCACAAAGGTCTAACTAAGCTAATGGGATTAAGTTATGAAATACACTATAAAAAAGGGGTAAAGAATACTGTTGCTGATGCACTGTCCAAAGCTTACACTGAAGCTGAATGCAATACTTTGAGTCAAGTGCAACCTAAGTGGATGGAGGAGATCTTGAGCAGCTATGAAGGTGACCAGGAAGTTGCTCAATTACTAGCCCAAACCCATGTGGATCCTACTATTATGAACAATATTGCCATACATAATGGTCTGCCGAGGTTCAAGGGAAAAATTTGGGTAAGAACTGGCAATGGACCGAGGCAACAACTGGCGCAACAAGTGCATGACTCCGGTTTAGGGGGGCACTCTAATGTTTCATCTTCTCTTCAAAGGATGAAACTTATTTTTTACTGGCCTTCTATGATAAAAGATGTGCAGAAGGTTATATTAGAATGTGATATATGTCAAAGAAGTAAGGATGAACAACTTGCATACCCAGGTTTACTACAACCTCTTTCCATACCATTAAGACTCTGGGAGCACATCACTATGGATTTTAATGAAGGTTTGCCCAATTCAGAAGCAAAGGACACAATCTTTGTCATTGTGGATCGATTTAGTAAATATGCACACTTCTTGTCACTAACTCATCCTTTCAATGCTGTCCAAGTAGCCAAACTATTCATGACAAATGTGTATAAGTTGCATGGGTTGCCTACTACAATAGTGAGTGATAGAGATAAGATTTTCCTTAGTTTGTTTTGGAAGGAATTGTTCAAAGGCCTGGGTACTGAACTCAAGTTTAGCTCAGCATACCACCCTCAGACTGATGGACAGACTGGGAGGGTCAACAAGTGTCTGGAAAACTATATAAGGTGTATGTGTGGTCACAAGCCAAATGAATGAAGTAAGTGGTTAGCTGTCACGCCCCAAAATCCCATCGGGGCCGGACTGGCACCCGAAGCCGAGAAGGCCCGGGAGAACCCGTTCAAATACCTGTACTTTCACTTACATGTCACCAAAAATTGGACAGCACTTCGTTGCATATAGAAGGATCTAATTACCTGTATCAGCACAACACGCGCAAATATATATATATATATATATATATATATATATATATATATATATAATACTTGGCCATCGGGGCCACCGCATATACAGATATAACATCACTATATAAACTTCCATGACTTTATCCTTCCTTATGTCTACAAAGCCTCTAGGATATACATGACATAACTAGGGTCGGGACAAACCCCCGCCCACACATGACTCATGTACAATAACAAAACATAAGGAACCGACTCGGAAAGCTCCGAAGCAAACTGGAGCTCACCAACAATAGCTGTATGCCCTGGCTCCTACTTGTGCGGTGTATGAGCTGAGGTACCTGTGCCTGCAGCATGAAATGCAGGTCCCCCGTGAGGGACGTCAGTACGAAATATGTACTGAGTATGTAAAGCTGTAAATAATCACATATGATATAGGAGCTCAATAGAAATCAGAAACAATTGATAAGTCGTAATAGGAGTGGACCACACTTACTAGAACTTATGACAACCTGTACATTGTATTTATTCAATCACTTTACCTTCGTTCTTATCGTCTTTGTAATCATTACTGTACTGTACTGTGACCATTAGGCTGCCTCCAGTACATATCAACTGGGATCGACCCATGCTAGGCTTATGCCCCTGGGATACCACCCATAAACACATAAATAGGGATCGACCCATGCTAGGCTTATGCCCCTGGGATACCACCCGATAAGAGAGAACTTCCATCACTTAGTTCAATTAATCTTTGAGATTGTTATTTCGGTCGCCACCACATTTTTGATACTTTGAAACAATGATACATCAATAGGAACCAAGTAATAGACCTTCTATACAATAACGATATAATAAAGACTCATTGGTACATCAACAATGTGTTTCAGAATCATCAATATCACAACAATGAAATAGGAGTCTTTTGGTATATCAATGAAACATTTTTGACACTTTATAGAATGGAAACAACTTCGTTGGTAACGTAGAACAATACATGTTTTTGGACAACCTCGGAATCTTACTTGATGGAACATTGGTGTTTTCATGCCAAAGAACATTGTTAGAGTATGCTTTACATACCTCGTTGTAGATTCGGATACCAATTCAACACAACTTCCCGCCTTTACAAATCACTTATCTACAATGAAATGTTTGGCATCTAGTATTAGCAACCCAACACCACAATTCTCTTCCATAATTCCATACTACCAATATTTGCAAAAGATTCCAAAAATCAACTTGAACAATAGGTTTATGTGTATATATATATATATATATAATCATCATTTCAATACCACATCATCACACCAAATTCCTTCACAATTCAACATAATCCAACATCATTTCCCAATCATCTTTCAACAACAATCAAATAACATACTTCTTATGCTCACATGCATATATATATATATATATATACATATCCATATAAATAACACCAACATAATTTACATCCTTACCATAAAATGACCCTTTTGATTTCGAAGTCCTGTTGGCACAAATAAGGGGTGCTTCTCGAAGCCCTTGAGATGGTGAACACAACTACGGAATCAATTTGGATTTTCTACGGTTGAATCATAAGATAATTGGAGTTGAAATTTGGCTAGGGTTTCTTAGTCTTCAATAATGGATGATAAATAATGGATATGAGGCTAAGTATATGTATATAATGACCAATTTTCGTTCATGAGGTGATGGAAAATGACCATATTGCCCTTAAAATTTTAAGTAAATCCGAATCTGTCCATGGTGGACTGTTTTGACAGGCTAAAGTAAATCGGCCATAACTCTTTGCTCCGATATCGGATTTGGGTGAAATTGGTATCGTTAGAAATATAATTCAAAGGGATTTCATTTCATATAAAGTAGGACACCCAGTTCGTCCTGTACAAGGATTTATGATCGTTTGAAGTTGACCCTAAAAAACTGTTTTGAGAGGCTGAAGTAAAACGAGTATAACTCCTTACCCAGATGTTGGATTTGGATGAAACTAATTGAATTGGAAAGAAGACTCAAAGATCTTTCTTTTGATATGTGGTAGCTCTCCCAGTTCATTATATTGATGGAGTTATGATCGTTCAAAGTTGACCCAAAAAACTAGCAGGCCTCAGTAGTTTGTGTGCAGGAAATTTTCCTGCACATTTACTGTTCACAACATCCCGGCCACTGTTTTATAGTTTCGAACGTGCTCGATTATATCCGAAACTTATCCGTTTTTGGAAATCTTTATATCGTTGGAAAGCTTATTCAATAACCTTCGTATGGAACCATCGACGGGCAAATTCCGATATAAATAAAGTCGATTCCTATACACATATAATCAAACTATACACTTGAAACCATCTCAAAATAATCAATACTCATACTTAAACTCATATATACCTAACTTAGGATCAATACATATACTCCAACACATATAACAATGGCTAATGCACGTAATTAAGTACGGGGTGTTACATTAGCACTAGCTGAGTATTGGTATAATTCCAATTACCATACCGCAACAAAAATGTCTCCATTCAAGATTCTGTATGGGTATGATCTTCCCCAACTTTCAGTTGAGTTAATCTCTCAGTCTAAAGTAGCTACAGTAGATAAATGGCTACATGACAGATAGGTGATGGCTAAGGTTTTGAAGAAAAATTTAGAAAAAGCTCAGCATAGAATGAAGTTCTATGCAGACAGGAAGAGAACAGAAAGGGAACTAGAAGTTGGGGACTGGGTCTATATTAAGCTACAACCTTATAGGCAAGTATCAGTGGCCTTAAGGAGTAACTTGAAGCTTACTTCTAAATACTATGGTCCCTACAATGTGATCAAGAAACTCAGTCCTGTGGCCTATGAATTGCAGCTACCTGCAACAACAAAAATCCATCCAGTTTTTCACATTTCCCAACTAAAGAAGAAGATAAGAGCTCATCTGGTCCCAATGATTGAACCTCCAGTTTGCTCCAGTGATGGACAGCCTTTGGCTAAACCTATTGCTATTTTGGAACGTAGAATCGTCAAGAAAAACAATACAGTGGATGTTCAAGTTTTGGTACAATGGGCAAATTTGCTACCTGAAGAGGCTATCTGGGAAGATTTTAATTTTCTGAAGTCTCAATTTCCCAGCTTTGATATTTGAAGGACAAGGTTTATTTTTAGGGGGATGGAATGTCATGAAATGACCGTTAATTAGCTGTTTTGTTTAAGATTTAGTATAATTTCTCTATGTCATTATAATCCTTCAAGTTTTTAGTAGTGTCTAGTAATTGTTGTTCAGTCCCTTGTAATTTTCTTATTATCAGCTGGACACGTGTCACCTAGTCATACTCTTGGTTGGCTTTGTTAGCTGTTGTACTAGATTATCTGAGGCAATGAATATTATCACTCTATTTTCCTATCTCTCTTCCCCCCTCTTTCTCTCTTCTTTTATTCCTCTTTGCAATTCTCTTCTTCACGATTAGGTTTTGTAGCTACTTTAATCGTGACACATATGTTGTTGTTGTATAATACAATTACGCATATGCGTTTCTACCTTCTTAGGTGAAGTTTGCAAGCTCAATTTTGTAGTTTTCCAAAAAATACTTGCTTGAGTTGTTTTTTGCAAGATAAATAAATCAAATCTTTTCGAAAACATCAATTTTTTCTTTTGAAAACTTTGCAATTCAGTGCGCCCTTGTTACCTTAAAAAGAATGCAAAAGTTGGATCTTAATTTTTGATTTGTGATTTGAGAGTATTGCTATTTTTATTTCACTCATGGTGGAAATAATTTGATTCCAAAATGTACCAACACTGGGGTAGTTTCTTATTCAGGAAAAAGTTTATTCTTTTTTCTGAATCTATATAAAGTAATAGTATAAGTACTAAAGAGCACAATAATTCCGTTGAAACAACTAAAATTAACAGGGCTAAGGGTGTGTTTGTTATGGAGGAGTATATTTTTTTCAATTATATTTCTCAACTTTTGCATGTTAAGTTGAACAAAATTTCTTTTGAATTTTTTTTCCTAAATATTAGGAAAATATCTTCAGGTAGAAAAATTAAGTTTTATATTATTTGATTTTATGTTGATCCTCCTTTCCCCGCCTCCTCTCATTCACCCTCACCTATGCTCCACCTCGCAATGTTTCTTTAGATCATATAATTATTCTTTTGACTATTTTTTATTTAGCAAACACACAAAAAAAGTATAAAATAAAATAATTTATTTTTTGAAAATATTTTTCCGTCTGACTTAACGCATCCCAACTTTATTAATGTCTAATGTAAAAAGAATTTTGGAGAATTCTAGTGGAAAACCTTTTGTTTACTTTCTTTTCCTTTGTTTTGTTAACAAAAATGTACAAAAAGTGAAGAATACTTTTTCCTTTCCAAAACAAATACTCCTTTTAATTTATGCGTGCGTGTTTAATACTTTCTACAAGAAAATGTTTTATGTAGCATTAGTTAGAACCATCGGACTAGTTAGTTCGGTTCCAAAATAAAAGAGTTTGAGATGTTGTCAGTCAGACTAACATTACAAACATTAATTCTTCTTTCAAAATAAGCTTCAGTTATGTCTGCTCTGACAGACATTGATGGAACTTCAAAAATAGTAGTCTTCTAAAGGTGCAATGATGATGCACCCATTTTTCTCATTGCATCTGCCAAACAATTTTGTTCTCTATAGCAGTGCAGCACCTAGGGTCTTCCTAGTCTTCTTATTCTTGACCTGCAGTCATCAAGTAGAGCATTATAAAGTAAGTAGTCTTCTTTTAACATAGATATATTTTCCTTTGAATCAATGTTAAACTCTAATGGAAGGAAATGATTAGCTTCTGCGATTCTCAGGCCCTCAATCAAGGCTAGAAGTTTCATTTGGTAGTTGGTGGAGTTGGTGAAATGCTTGGCAAAGTCGATTACCCACCCCCCCTAAAATTTCTGATCATTCCTTCAATCCCTCATCTACCAGGGTTTTCAAGGCATGATTCATCTGAGTTAAGTTTGAACATAGCTTTCTTGGGTGGTTGCCATTTGATGTTGATGGTTCTCATTTGACGAGCATTGGATTTGGTGTTGGCAATGTGGGTGAATTCAATAGATTCCATATGGGCTTTGTTAAAGCTTGATTTTTCCTTCTTGTTTTCTAAAAAAGTTGGAGTTTCTATTCTTCTAAATTGTCTAGAGGGCAAAAGGAAGGATTTCATGCCCAAAAAAAGGTTGTTGTCAAAATGATGATTCTTCAATCTATTCCAAGTGGAGTTCTAGTTTTGAGGGCAGAAGTAGGAGATGTCCCACCCTTTCTCTCGACACTTATCAAGAATGGGGTCCAGAGATTCACTGAGTAGGGACAGTGGTAGAATATGTGGAGAATGTCCTCCGTCTGGTGATCACATCTAGAGCAATTACGAGGGATTTTTAATCCCAAGTTGGAAAGGGTGAGCTTGGTGGGGAGTCTATTATGTTGAGCTAGCCATAAGAAGAATTTAATTTAGGAAGGGGGAGAGGGCAGTGGCCTTCCAGATCCATGAAAAAAGTTTATGGATGGCTTGGTTTATTCTCTTGTAGTTCTGGTTTAGGAAAGAGAAGGCATTTTTGCTCGTAAAGAGGCCATTTCCAGATAAGCTCTAGATGAGGTGATCTGAAGTGGTTCTAGTGTTAGGCTTGAAGGTGTTTAAGATGGTCTAGACAATGTTGTGGGGGATTTGGAAGGAAAGGTTCTTCAAATTCCAAATATTATCATACCAGACTGAAGGTAATTCCATGTTAGCTTGGAAAGGGTGGAAGGGGCCCTGGATAACATTCTTGGGGGGGATTGTGATTCATTTATCCTGCCAAAATTTGATTTTCTGGCCATTGTGGACAATTCATTGAGAAGCTTGGATGCAATTCCTCCAGCCCTTCTAAATGTTTTTCTAGGTGTTGGAGGAAGACTTATGGGAAGATCTCTCAATGAAATTACATTTACCTCCCAACACTGCACTCCAGAGCTTATCATGTTGATGGTAGAATCTCCAGGCCAAGCATGTGTACATGGCATTATTCTGAGTAATTTCTCTTTGAACTCTAAGCCCACCCTCTTTTCTTAAAAGAGTCAGGGTATCCCAGTTGATAAGGTGTAGCTTTCTCTTTTCAACTGTGGAACCCTAGATGAAGTTCTTTTGGACCTATCAATGGTCTTGAGGATTTTGCTATGAAAGGTAATATATTGCATGATGTGGATGGGGATGCAACTGAGGGAGAATTTTGGTAGGATGTTTCTACCAATAATATTAAGAAACTTGGTTTTCCAACATGAAAGTTTAGTGTTTAAGTTATCCACAATGAATTGAAAGTCCCTATTATAGGGCTTTTTGTGGAATATGAGATAGCTTAAGTATTTGTCAAAATCCTCCCTTAGTTGGAAATTGAGAATCAAAGAAAGAGAGTCTTTGATAATGAAGTGCAATTTTTAGAGAAAATGACCTTAGACTTATTGAGATTAATTTTTTGTCCTAAGAAAAAGCTAAACTTCTCAAGGGTGTTTTTGATGGACTTGCAGTTCTTCCTATCTGCCTTGGTAAGAAGAACAAGGTCATCAGCAAAGAAGATATGAGATAGGGGGAGGGGTTTCCTGCTAATTGTGATGGGTTTTCAATTTAGAAAGTCAATCTCATGGTCAATCCTTATAGAGAAGAGTTTTATACACATGATGAAAAGATAAGGGGATATGGGGTTGCCCTGTTTGATCCCTCTACTATTAGGGATGGCTCGACCATAAAGCTACTAAAGCAATGGCTTGAGACCCCAACTTTTTGGAAGCCCCATTTTTCTAAATATTTTTATTAACTGACAACAGGATATATGTATAGCGCACAAAATGCACATAAGATGCACGTAAATCGCACAAGATGCACACACATTGCACGAGATGCACGGGTGGCTCATGAGATACATGTGTGATGCACAAAAGCTAATTTTATTGAATATACTTGAAACCTCGAATTAAAATTTGGCTTTAGTCCACCAAATTCGTTGAGCCGACCCTATTTACTCTCCACCAAGTAATTTAATTACAACAGTTAAAAATTAAAGAAAGAATACATATTACTAAATTATAGTTAGGTGATGAATGACTGTAAGCATCGCTGTGCACAAGTTTTTACCTTATCGTTATACGATGAGATTATAAAATCATAAGACCTAGAGAAATAAAATCAATAATCATGCACAATACCAGTTTTCAGCAAAAGCTTTTAGTATCATCTTTTATCTTCCTCTTGAAATATGGCAGGGTAGCAATATGTACGTACCTCAATATTAGATTTATTAAGATGCAATACATAGATTTTAGATGTACAGTTTATAAATTGAGCCAAATATAGGAAGATTTTTATGTATCATCCCATATTTATATTACAAATTAGCAAATAAATTGGTCAAATGTCTAATAATTTTTTTATTACAGATATTAGAAACACTGATGTGAATACCTGTAAAGATACATGTTTAAGGAACTATTCCTGTAAAGTTGCTCTATTTCATAGTGGTTTAAGCTCTTCCACTGGAGACTGCTACCTACCACCCAAGATCTTTTCACTAGCGAATAATGAGAAGGACAGAACACGGTATGATTTTCAGGCATTTATAAAAGTATAGGAACCTGAACCCGCAACTCATATTCCTAAAACGTTTTTAAGTGGTGTTATACTGGGCTTTATTATAGGATATTCCATCTTAGGCATCATAATTGGAATTACAGTTTTCATATTCTGGAAGAAGAAGAAGAAGAAGAAGAAGAAGAAGAAGAAGAAAAAGGCCAATGAAGAAGAGGAGGATTATCTAGATCACGTGTCAGGTATGCGAACTAGATTTTTGTACGATGACCTAAAGGTTGCAACAGAGAATTTTACTAAGAATCTTGGTGAAGGAGGATTTGGGTTGGTTTTTGAAGGGTGCTTAGAAGATGGCACAAATATTGTAGTGAAATGCCTTGATGGAATAGAACAAGTCAAAAAATAATTCTTAGCTGAGGTTAAAACTATTAACGGCATGCATCATGTAAAGTTGGTGCAATTGATTGGGTTCTGTATTGAGAAATCTCATAGGATTTTAGTATACGAGTTCATGAGCAATGGATCACTAGAAAAATGGATCTACCATGGGAAACAAGAGCAAATTCTAGACTGAAATTGTAGGAAGAAGACTATTCAAGACGTAGCCAAAGGATTAGCCTACCATCATGAAGAATGAAGGCAAAAGATTTTGCATTTGGATATTACACCACCAAACATACTACTAGATGAGAAACTCAACGTTAAACTCTCTGACTTTGGGCTTGCAAAGCTGTAAAGCTAATTGATCGAAATCAGAGCCAAGTCATGACCATGATGAGAGACACTTCTGGTTATTTGGATCCTGAATGGCTTAGTGGAGTTATAATAGAAAAGGTAGATCTTTAAATCTTTGACATTGTGATCTTGAAAATTTTGAGTGGACGAAGACATTTTGAGGCATCAGAGATTGAAGTGGAAAAGATAATGTTGAACTTATTCAGAAAAAGGCAAAGGAAGGGCAGTTGGTGGATCTTATTGATAAACACAGTGAAGATATGCAGTTCTACAAAAAAGAAGAATAAATACGATGCATATTGATGTCTAGTGTTTACAAAGTGATTACACAAAGAGGCCATCAGTCTCGATGGTGGTCAAGGCCATGAAGGGTGTGCTAGATATTGAAAAGAATCTAGATTACAATTTTAAGCCACAAACTATTCCTGTAATATCAAATATTAGTATTGCAGATTCAACTCCTTTACTGTCTTCGGTCCTATTAGGTCCAAGGCGAGGAGGAAGTTCCCTAGATTTTTTGTTAATTTCTTATTTTTATGTTATTGCAACTTGTTTGCTCCTATGTAAATTTCTTCTCCAATGTTTACAAAGTTATGATTGTTTTTTTCAATTTATTCATTGCAGTACTACTAATCAATGCATCATTGTGGATTTTTGATACGCTTGTTAGCATGATAGTATGTGTAACAGGAACAAGAAGGGTTTAAGTTAAAGCAGAGAGATCATTCTGAACCTAATACTTCAAAGGACTTAAAATCAACATTTTTTAAATTGCATCTCATCTGTGGTAAATGCTTACATGCACCCGATGTTTACTACCAGTGCTGGCTCGACCATAAAGCTACTAAAGTAGTGACTTGAGGCTCCATTTTTTCTAAATATTTTTATTAACTGACAACAAGATACATTTATAGCGCAAAAAATACACATAAGATGCACGTAAATCTCACAAGATGCACATACATCGTACAAGATGTACGAGTGGCACAAGAGATACATGTGTGATGCACAAAAGAAAATTTTATTGAATATATTTGAAATCTCTGATTAAAATTTGGCTTTAGGCCACCAAATTCGTTGAGCCGTCCCGGTCTACTGGGTTGGAAGAAATCAGTCTTGTCTTCATTTATCAAAGTGGAGATAGATGTAATGCCCCGCAAAATCCTCTTTCAGTCTGAGCCTTAGAGCGTATTTGGTAAAGCAAAAATCCGAGTCAAAATGTTTCAAAAATATCCTCCCAAGTATGAAATACTTTGAATCGTGTGGGAATCTATTTGATCATGAATTAAGATTATAGAGATCCCCTAACTCATAAACGAGTTGAAAACTTTCCTATCGTTCAAGTTTTAGTGACCGTCAAAATTTGGGTCAACTTAAATCGACCATAACTTGTTGTATATGAATAACTGGGTGGATTTCTATAGATCAAATGAAATATCTTTGAATTATCTTTCCAACGATACCAATTTCTCCTAAATCCGATATCGGAGCAAAGAGTTATGCCCATTTTACTCCAGCATATCAAGCTGGAAAACGGTGACGACGTTTCTGACGGGCTATCACGTTTCTGACGACCTTTTTGATGACGTCGTCATATTCTGACGACATTTCTGATGATGTCGTCAGCCCTGGGCAGAAAATCAAGAATTTGGACCCCTTTTGTGACGACCATTCGTGACGGCCTATCACGGACCTGACGGCCTGTCACGGATGGCGTCAAGTATATTTTTTCAGCAATTCAAGGGCATTTTTACAAGGGTATTTTGGTCATTTTCCACCCTTTTTGAGCTTCTATAAATACGAGGAACCCTCATTCAAAACCTAATTCCATTATTTTCTTTTTAAATTCTCTCAAGATTATCTAGGGTTTCATTCAAGAACCCTAATCTTCCAAAATTCATCCATAAATTCTTCAAGGTTTCTTCAAGAATCAAGTTCCTCATAGTATGGGCTTCAAGAATTTATTTATTTCAAATGTGGATAAAGTTTCAAGCACTAAAGTTCATCCAATTTCAAAGGTTAAGGTATGTAGATGTTGATTCTTGGGTCCCTTTCATCCAAGAAGCTCAAGAACCCTTTTAGTTTTAAAAAGGGTTCTTGAGCTTCTTGGA
>NC_061111.1:201758827-201762376 GCF_002878395.1 Capsicum annuum | reverse complement strand
TCATCCAATTTCAAAGGTTAAGGTATGTAGATGTTGATTCTTGGGTCCCTTTCATCCAAGAAGCTCAAGAACCCTTTTTAAAACTAAAAGATTTTTATGTTTATGAGTTGTAAATGATTTGTATGAGTTGAAATGGATGTTTAATGTGTTGTTGAGTTTTGATTTATGTTTGCCTACAAAATTTATGAGCTTTGACCCTAGTTGTAAACTTGAAGTTGTTTTTTCATGTGATGTGTTCATGATTTTTGGGTGTAAAAGTGGTTGAATAAGTGAAGAACGTTCCCCATAGGTTTGATAAAGAGCTTAGGTGAAGCATAAGGGTCACTATAGTATGTTGAATAGGAAACCCCAAATTGTGAGCTAGTCCATGCATGTCTAGTGTTTGATAAAATGCCTTCGTGAGTGAAATATGCCAAGATAGAATGAAATCCCCAAGTCGGTGTAAAATCGGTCGTGTTTAGTGGTTGTTGAAAGACCCTAGTGAACAAGTCGAGATATGATGGTTGTAAATTCTCCGATTTTGTGCTCTTTGATATATCTAAGCTTTTAATACACGTCAAGTGGTTAGCAAGTAAATAGTGACGTGATAGTATGAAGTTTCCCCCAAATCAAGTGATATCCAAATACATGACAAGATCGATATAGGTATGAAGTACTTGATGTAAGATCTCGTAGAATGGGGTATAATCTAATAGCATGTCTTCTCTAGGCTAGTATATGATGGTGAACCGATGTTGATGATCCTTAAAGGTTTGGAGTGACCCTTTTGCGGTTGTGATGATGAATAGAGGTCTATGTTTCCTAAATACTTAATGCGATGTCCTAAGGATCTTGAGAGGGAAAGTATGTTATAATGCCCAACTACTTGAAGTGATGCTTTAACGATTGTGATGATACATGAATGATTGTAATGATGGATAAATATTTGTAATGATGAATGAATTATTGTAGTGATGAATGGATGACCGTAATGATGCATGAATGATTTGTGATGAAGAATTATTATGTGTTACTTTTATGTTATCGAGTCCTAGGGGTATTTATACCCGAAAATAAAGTTGTTGTCTAGAGCCCGAGTCAGTTTCTCAATAATTCCAATCGATCCATGATTCTCAGAACTTAGTGAACTATAGAACTCTGTATCCTCAGACAAGTGCGAAGCTTAATAAAGCTCAGTAATCTCAGTTATCTCTGTAATCTCTATATCGCTAGTAATCTAGCCTCAGACCTGTAATCAGCTCAGTTCTAATAGTATTCAAGTAATTCAATCTTAATCTCAGAAGCAATTCGAGTAATCTATTCAAGATCTATATCGTCATTCAGATACCATGATTCGATATTTTTTTGTCTACGTAACCAAGTGATCTCAGCGTAACTCAGTCAGACCTTTTGAGTAATATGATCAGTGTCAAATTTAGTTCAGCTAGTGTATAGTTGAGATTCAGTTCTGAGTCTTTCAGTTGGGAGTAGAAACTAGCACCGAACGAGCTCAAGGATGAAAACTCACCTACTAGTAGAGGGTGTGATTCTTAGAAACAATCTTTGTGCTCCAGAACTACGTAGCCAGCGTAGGTTGAGACATCACACCTGTTAGTTGAGGGTGGATGAGAGACATCATACCTGCTAGATGAGGGTAGATGAGGTGGCTTGACCTGCTAGATGGGGGCTCCACCGTTCTCGTTTGAGGACCTGCTAGATGAGGGTCACATAGAGTTGTCTTTACCAGTGGTGGGGTAATGACAACCTTCCAACTGGGGCACGGGTTGGACCCCACATGTGGTAGATCGGGGCATGTCAGTTAAGTGACTACTTCCCACAGTTTTAGTTTCAGATTCAGTCTCAGTTTTAGAATCAGTCTTTAGAAATTAGGACTGTCATATACAGTCATCTATCATTGTGAGGAACTCAGATAGTTCCATTGATTTATGGTCCATCCCATCAGATAGACTTGGTCTCACATACAGTTATTTGATATTATATTCAGAGATATACTGTCAGACAGGCTTGATCACAGTATCAGATTTCTATTGAGTATTCTTGTTGTCAGATTTAGATATAATCATATTTCTTATCATTGATAAAGCTTGCGAAATCATCTGTTAGAAAGGTTGATCTCTAATCTTGTCAGTCGAAAGCAGTAAGTCCAAGAATTCAGTCATTGATGTAAGCACATCCAGATCCTCAGTTATCAGTACCAGATGAGTCAGTGATTCAGTAGCTCAGTGTCAGTAGTGAGTTCAGTCTGCAGTAAAGTGGTATCTGAGTTTCAATATCTAAAGTTGCAATAATTGTGTTCATGTTCTGTGCATTCATGTATGTGTTCTCATGCGGCATTTTCATGATTATTCAGTTTAGATATTGTGCATGCATGAACCCTTGCATTAGCCTACCCCGTCTACATACTCGGTACATGTTTGTACTGACGCATTCGCACTATGGTGTTTTATTTGACACTATAGGTTCAGAGGCACAGGATCCAGTTTATCCTCAGCAGTTTGGTCCCAATCAGCAGCAGTAGAAGTGAGTCCTCTTCTTTTGAGGATGAGTCTCAATTTACTACTATTATTTCAGACTTTGTTTATTTTCTGTTGACGGAGTTAGTTGGGGACATGTCCCATCAACTCCACAGTTCAGACAGTTAGAGGTTTTTCATATGGATGTATTAGTATTCAGTTTTCAGTTTTGAGTATGTATAGATGTGTTGAACCTTATGGCAAGTTTCCATATTTTTTTCAGATCTTATGCAGTGTACAGATACAGATATCAGAAAAGGGTTAGCTTGTCGGGTCTATAAGCACTGTGTGACTTCTCGGGATGGGATCTCGGGGCATTACAATAGAAGAGGGGGATATACAAGATATTATGAGGGAATTCAATTTTGGAGGGATATTAAAGAAGTGGAGGGCTTGTATAATAAAGGACCACTCAATCCCATCAAAGATTTTTTCTAGGTCAATTTTAAGAATCATGTTACTTTTTTTGCCTTTCATCCTCGTGAAGTAAGAAATAATTTCTTGGACAATGATTGCATTATCAGAAGTTCTTCTCTCAGGAAGGAAGTTGCCCTGGCTCTGACTAATAATGTTTTCAAGATGACATCTGAGTCTGCCAGCAATAATCTTAGCGATGATTTTATATTGGGTGTTACACAGTCCAATGGGTCTGAAATTCCTAAGATTAGAAGCATTCATACACTTGGGTATTAGGCAAAACTATGTGGTGTTCACATTCTTGGGCATTTGGCTGGATTGAAAGGTGTCAGTGCACAATTGAATGAAATGGGAGCTCGCAATGTCCTAATATTTTTGGTACAAGAGAGGATGGATTTCATCAGGGTCAGGTGCTCTCCTAGGCTTGAAGGAAAAGATTGTATCCTTGATCTCTTTAGGGGTAGGAATAAGGGGGGGGGGGGGGGGTAGGCGGTGTGGGAGGGGTGGTAACACCACAATATTTGAAAAGGTAAGATCCATCCTTAAGAATCATCAAAGTTGGGTCACTTTCTTAGAATGAGTCTTGATGAAGTGAATCCAAATTAATTCGTCTCCAATA
>NC_061111.1:201753025-201758727 GCF_002878395.1 Capsicum annuum | reverse complement strand
TATATATATATATATATATATATATATATATATATATATTATCTTGATATTAGCTCATCAACTTTAGGATACACTTTAAACTCTTGTAGTTCCGGATGAATTAAAAAAGTGTTGATTGTTGACTACCACTAGTAAAGGATATTAAACATTTTCATTTTCACTTCCCTCCTATTTGAGTCTTGACCACCCTACCAAACAAAAGAAATGATATGTACCCCTTTTTTTACTTTTCCTCCTCCTAACTAGTCTTGATTTTTACATCCCTACCAAACGTATATTGAAATAATTGTTAATTAAATCACACATATGCTTATTTGTACTGATTAGTTTATCAATAAGGTTGAAATATAAACGATAGGTATGTATATTATATGTATAAAGTATATAAAATTTATATACTTTATGTATATTTTATAAATTTGATGATCGAATGATTCAGGCTTGTAATTATTTCTTGACTATAAGCGAATGGTCTCCTACTACTACTTACAACTTTAAATTAAAAAAAAAAATGATATTTTCAGATCTCATAAATTACAAAATTAGAAATTCTTTTTTTTTTCAAAGCTACTGTAAATTAAACTGAATTTGAATTCCAACTAAGTGTTTTTTTTACAATTGTCATCAAATTTAACAAATAAAATATATTAAATATTTGTAGGAGGCAAAAATTGCTCATCTTTGGCAAATTTGAAGGGGGGAAAAAACTGCTTATAGAAATACTTAAAGAATAACTTTAAATCTACCCAAACATAAGGAGCATTTCTGTTATTTTCCTCTATTACATAATGCTAGGAAGTTGACACCATTAAATGTGCCTTCAAAGAGACGAAACTTGCCAGAACAACATTTCATTCACATGATATGAAAAAAAATAATTCGCATTCAATATTTTATTACAATTTTTTTTTTTCCATTATCGTTATTTTTATTCCATATATTGATTTATTTATAATAATTCTATTAATTTATTTATTTTGTTTTCATTGCTAAAACGTCAGACCGGTGACTTTTTGTTTTTCGTTTATTATTTATGACAATTGACAATTCTATAATTGTTGAATTTTGAAAAGTCAAACTTTTGTGTGCTAGAAAGTCAAAATTAAAGGACACTACTTGAGAAAGTACTATTTCTGTTTTATTAAACCTCAATTAACACATTGTTAGATATAGTTCCATTTCCCTAAGTGGTTTTACAATAAAAGCATATCAAAGTGTGTTACTATGCATAGGAGTACTTCTTAAGAAATACTCCCTCCGTCTCAAATTGAGATGACGCATTGATTAAGAAAAATAATTTACTCTAATACTACCATCTCTCTCTATTTTTTGTTTTTAAATTGAAATTTGATCTTATAGACTCTTAAAATGAAAAGTAGCTAATTCCATTTTATAAATAATTTTTTAAATTAATCGCTTGGTCACTTAAATTTCAATTCTATTAAAATAAATAAATATTCAAAGAGAAAAACTATTTATATGAAGCACCATTTACCTTTATTTTCTTAAAAAAATTATATTCTCCTATATTATAAGAGGGAGTGAGCAGCTTCTGGTCGTCCTGCTTGTCGGCCTTTTAGATTGATCCAAATTATATTCTCGTTTTATTTTACTTGATTCTTATTGACTTAGCACACACATTAAGAATGTTTTTACATATCAATAGCTCGATCATAGCGGTATTGATTGTGTCTAATTGTTTTTATCTTGTATATATTAGTTTTGAAAAGTTTGATAAATATTTTCCACTTTACAAAAATGTGTGAGATCTATAACTAATTTCTGTGTTCAACAAAAATTCTTGAACATTATTTTTTTGTCTAATACTATGAAATGCCTATCATTTAAATAGTTGACTTAATCAACTTTCCACTAAACGCTCATAATTGTACTTGCATGATTTTCCTGGTAGTTTTCTACAAGTTTCAAGTGAATCCACCAACCTCCTACACAGGAAAACATTTTAAAAATTAGCAAAATTTGGATTTATCCAATCAACGGATGCTTTTAAATTGGTGATGTCTTGGTTTGTCTTTTAAAGATTGGCCACTTCATTTTTTTAGTTTTTCATTTGATACCAGATATTTATATCGGAGTGACACTAATCATTTGATACCAGATATTTATATCGGAGTGAGACTAATCTAGATTCATGCATAACTTATTTTTAAGGGAGATGCTTCGCTTCGGACAAAAGTAAAGTCATCTACAAGGCCTAAATTCAAAATTTCTTATTAAGAGTAGAGAGATTTCAAACATCTCATCAGCATGTCGATAAAAAAAAAAAAAATCAATAGTTATTATTGTAGAACAGTCATTTGCTTAGGATACTAAACTTTTATGGGTTTCCACTAATTAAAATTATCTACCAGTATTCTCAAGTTCTGAATTTTGCAGAAAATTAAACTGAAAGAAGAAATGTGTAGCAAAATAGTAATGAAACTTGTTAGTACCATGTAAATAAATAAAAAAAATTAAAGATACCGTGAGTTTTCCCCTCCGATTAAAATTGTTTAATATCTAAAATTTAGTAAGTCCATAATTCAGTTTCACTTTTAAGTAAACTCATACAAAAAAAAAGTAATATGCCTACTGCCGAAAGATATATATTTTCAAATTTTGGCCTTAAATTACCTAATTAAGGGTGAAATAAGTTTATCATTTTTTGTTGTCAACATAATAATATTTCAAAAGAATAATTAAATTATTTTTTTATTGATTAAAATTACTTTGTGGCCAAGTACTTTTATTTCTTAATGGCTAAGTATTTTAATTACTTTGTGGCCAAGTTCTTTTATTTCTTAATGGCCCAGAACTTTAATTACTTTGTGAACAAGTAGAGTTAATTTTTGTTTTTCCTACATACTAGCTACTATTATATATATGGGTGCTAAGCTCATTTGATGACACTAAAAGAAAAGGTCAAATCCATCGACAATCCCCCTAAATTTGGCTCCATCTTTTACTTTGGCATCTTAAGTGGATGTTGTTCACTTTTGACGCCTCAAATAGCATATGTGGGTGTTATTTCGGCACTATTTGCGGAATCAATAAAAAAAGTGTATCACACTCGCTAAAGGCGTGGAAAGAGACCAATTATAAAAGGACATTTGTCATTTTTATTAAAATAATTTTTATATAATTAATTTAAATAAAAAATATTAATAACCCCACCCCCACCCACCTTATATCATCTTCCTAACCACCCCACCCCATATCATCTTCCCCAACCCACCCCACCCCCAAAACATTTTCCGCCATCAGTCAAACCCACAGTCGCTGCACCGCCATCAACACCGGTGAAACCCAAATCGGCACACCTATTCGTCGACGAGCCACGATGGCTGCTGCCACTTCCTCCTCCGGCGAACTAGTGCTGGCAGTCACGCTGAATCGATCGCCGCTCAACCAGCAACGAACAACCGGCAAGTCATCCACCACGATTTTTGACCAGCCATGACCGGTAAAACCAAGCCAACAGTCGTACCTCCGCCAAGACAACATCGGAGCTCCGTCAGCAAACCCAACAAAAATCACCTTCGTCGTTATTCTATCAACGAAAATAATGATCCAAACAGTTCCTCCATCCATTGTTGTCTCATCGCCCCTGATTCAAATTAAACTTCTAATGAGCATATAAATATCAAATCATGACAATTGAGCTTTGAAAATCACAAAAAGAAGAAGCGGATTGTGGCTTTTGGATGAAGTAGTCCAAGGTTCATGATTTTCTTTTGGGATTTCAAACCATATGAAATAAAGCATCCAACTGATAAAAAATGATGATTGAAAACTAGCAAACCTCAACTAATACTATACCTCTTCAATTTTCTAAATCTAAAATTTAGCAAAGGAGCATTTTTACTTCAATTGACAACAAACAGATATGAGGCTAATATAAGCTCCTGCTAAATGACAATATTGTTTTGGAGATGCTCATTTCCTTGAAATTTACACTCTAGAGATTAAATACTATCTTCTGTTACAATATTGTAAAAATTAGTCGTGTTAAAGAAAAGAAAAGAAAATGATGGAAAACTAATGGATGAAAGAGTGAGGAAGAAAGAGAAGAAAGATGATAAAATTATGAAAATACCCGAGCTCAAAAGCTAGTGTGATATTTTCTTTTTGCTGAATTAACAAAAGGTGTCAAAGTGACACAGTTTATGGCTAATTGAGGTGTCAAAAGTGAACAACATTCACTTAAGGTGATAAAGTGAAAGATGGTGCCAAGTTTAGGGAGCTGTAAATGGGGTCTGGCCAAACGAAAAACATTCCTTTACTCCATAGGGCTTTCTCATCAATTGCAAGAATAGCGAGTCAGTCATAAACAATTATTGATTGGTTCTTGTCTTTCTTCTCTTCTCACATTCCTATTTTCTCTCTTGCCCTTCATTCACATTGTTAATTTTATATGACTTTTGTTATCTTGTATTCCCCATTTGATTTGTTAATTTTGTATCATTCATAATTGTTGATTTCTGTACTCTAGTTAATTAGGGAAGGCTTACATAACCTTGGGTATCCTCTAACTAATTAAGGAAGTGGTTGTTTAATCTCGGAGAAATGTTACACATTGTGAAAATAGTTTCTTAGAACAGTGTCTGACACGACTAAAATGTTTTATCGTAACTTGTTCATACTACTCTATAAAAAATATTATCATTATTATAATTTATTTATATTAAATTTCACAATTAATACAGAACTTTATTATTGTTTCCCAACAATTTCCACATAATAATAAAAATATTAATACACGGAGTAAAAAGAAAAAGGTGATCAATAGGTGGAACACTATGTTTGGCAAATCAACAGATAAAGGGGTGAATGTGACAAGTAGGGCCAAAGGTAAAATTATATCAAACGTTTTCTACCTTCATCATTCCTTTGAAAAATCAAATAAGAGAAGGAGATTTTGTAATTTCTACCTTTCTACTTTTTTTGAAAAATTCTAATTTTTAAATAAATAACGATAAGATAAATTATTATTATTATTTAAGGGTTAAAATCATTTTTCCTTCCCAACTTTGTCTTAAAAATTAAACTCCCCCCTCAACTTTGAACAATAATCATACTCCCCCTTTATCCTAATTAACTTTTTTAAATTCCTATTTTGCCCTTTATCAATAATTTTTTTATTCTTTTTTTTAACTTCTTTAAAATCATCATATTTTCATTTTAAAAAAAATTCATATAACAATTTTTTCATAAAAACATAAACATTATTCATAGGAAAAATTATCTTCTGGACCCTTGTACTATGTCGGTTTTGTAAGTTAACACTTCTACTTACATATTTATCATATGGACCCTTGAACCCATTAAAAAATAAAATTTTGCATTATTTGACCGTTGATCTTGCCTATGTGGCATTGGAATGGTGACTAGGACAAAGAGAGTATAGTCACTCGCCTGGGGTGCGAGTGGGGGTCAAATTTTTGCCAATTTTACATTAAAATAATTTTTAAAAAAATATTAAATTTTTTTTAAAAAAATAAAAAGGGTCCTTTCTTTCCCTTCATCTATTTTAATTTAATTTTTAAAAAAATATTTTTAAAAACAAAAAAAATTAAAATATTTTTAAGAATTTAAAAATAATTTAAAAATATTTTTAAAAATTAAAAGAAAAAATTCCCTCCCCAACAAAGGACACTTTTTATTTTTTTAAAAAAAATTTAATATTTTTTTAAAAATTATTT
>NC_061111.1:201750848-201752925 GCF_002878395.1 Capsicum annuum | reverse complement strand
AGTCCCTTCCAGCCTCCACACCCCATCTTAACACTCTTCCAGCCCCCCCCTCTCCACCACCACCTTCACTTTTTATTTTTTATTTTAACTTTCCCTTAATTTAGTTCTTTTTATTTATTTTTTTAATAAAAATTTAAATTTGAAAATTTTTTTTTGAGGGGGGGATTAAAATTTAAATTTGAATTGAAAGTGAGTGATAGTGAATATTTTTTAAAAAATAGTGAATTTTGCTTGAAAAAAATAAACTTTTTGTGAATTTTTTAAAGATATTCAAATTTAAAAATAAAACATTTATTATGTTTGTATATATGAATTTATAGTTAAAATTTTAAATTAGTTGGAGAAGAATTTTAATTATTTAGAATGAATTTGATGTTTAATTTGTGAGCAAAAATAAAAACATGATTATTCAAATTTTTCTACAATAATAAATTTTTATTATTTAATTAAATTAATTTTAATATTTAATTTGGTATTTATCATTTTAAAAATGACTTGAAATTTAATGTAATACTTTTTAAATTTTTTTTTAAAAGGATGTGGCAGCTGACGTGCCGGCTGACGTGGGGAGAGTGTGTTACACTCACAAAAAAAGAGTTTAAAATTTTACTTTTTAGTGAGTTCAGGAGTCCAGATGACAAACATGTAAGTAGAAGTATCTAATTTACAAAACCGACATAGTACAAGGGTCCAGAAGGTTTTGCCTTATTCATATAACAAAATTTTCATAAAAACATAAACAGTATCTTCTAAAAAAAGTAAGAAATATATAAGCTAATGATGATCTTTATGAAGTAAATTGGCATAATAAGAAAATTAGTTTTATTAATAATAATCAAAACTATAATATTTATTTTAAGAAGTAAAAATAATACGTACTACTAATTTTATAAACATATTTCAATGCAGAAAATACAAACAATAAATGAAAGAGATAAGCCTCTAGTACCACCCCCAACTATGGTCAAAGTTGTTACGACACACTCCAACTTCACAGGGGTCTTATTATCCCCTGAACTCAAATTTAGCGTATTTTTATCATTTTTTGTGCTAATGTGACACCTTTATTACATAAAATGGAGCCCATATCAAAGGTGTCACGCCATCTAAAATGATTGACAGAAGGTATCACGTTAGCTAAAAATATTAACAAAAATACGCTAAAATTTAGTTTAAGGGGTAATAGGACCCCCATAAAGTTGACGTGTGTCGTAGCAAATTTGGTCATAGTTCGGGGATACTAGATGTTTTTCTCGAATAAAAATAAGGTCAAATTTTAAAGATTATATTTATTTATATAAATTATAAAGTATGGAATACTCTATTAATGGTAATCACAGCTTATTTATTGATATAGACAATAGATAATATCATTTCTTATCACTTGATCCTTATGCTAAAAATAAATATTTTAGTTTATCTGCTCAATTTGTGAAATCAAGAGAATTGTATTATGTTTTTTTCTACCCTTTAGTGTTAAATAACTATATAAAGTAACAGTATAGACAAATTTAAAGTTTCAAATTATCATTAGTAAGGTTAATTTAGCAAAATATACCTCTAAGTAAAATTTTTATAAGGATTGTGTTATATCAACAAAAAGTTAAATAATAAGAAATAAATTTAATAAGAGAGTGATAAAACACGAAAATATACGCACATGCATGTACATACATATGTATCTATACACACTTAGGGGTGGGTTGTTTGGAAACAAGTTATTCCGGGATTAGTTATTACAAAATAAGTTGTACTAACATGTATGTATGATAACTTATCTCATCACTGTGGTATAAATGGTGCGACAAATAATTTTGAGACTACCTAATACATCTAATTAAACACATGATAAATAATCATGAACTTTATCTCTGAATTATTATAATTATACCTCACACCAAACGACTCTTTAATACATATAATACTAAAATAACGATCTTAAAAATACTATTGAATTTTGTGATAAATTTATAAAACGTATTAATTTGCGTATAAAGTTAATAAACTTAAATAAAATGTTATAAATATCAATGTTAAAAAAATATTCATTACATATAATATAAAAAGATATTACATA
>NC_061111.1:201722862-201750748 GCF_002878395.1 Capsicum annuum | reverse complement strand
ACATATAATACTAAAATAACGATCTTAAAAATACTATTGAATTTTGTGATAAATTTATAAAACGTATTAATTTGCGTATAAAGTTAATAAACTTAAATAAAATGTTATAAATATCCATGTTAAAAAAATATTCATTACATATAATATAAAAAGATATTACATAAAATTAAAATTATAAGGACAAAATAGACATTGCATGGAATAAATGGGGAAGTATAATTATTGTTTAATGTTGAGGAAGGAGATTGTTTTTTTAATCAAAGTTGGAGGGTGAAAATGATTTTTACCCTATTATTTAATGATAACCGATGTCACATATTTTACAACTGGTGTTGAAAGAAAAATTCAGCTAACAAACAAACAATAATATATCGAATAAGCTATCTCGGGATAAAATAAAAGATCACTTAAATTCCTTATTTGGTTGGAGGGATTAAGCCATGGTAGGATAGCTTATCCCACCATTTTTTCCATAGTGATGGGATAACTTATTCCATATACATTATGGGATAAGTTATTTTGGGTAATTCCGGGATAACTAATTCCGGTATTAGTTATCCCGGGATAACAATGTCCCAAAAAATATTTGTTTCAATTTAGTTGTCCATTTGATGAAATCAAGAGAATTTTATTATATTCTTCTAATACTACCCTTATCATTAAATGACTAAATAAAGTGTATGTATTCAAATTTATATTTTCAAAGCATAATTAATAACACTAATTTGGTAAAATAAACCTCTAATAAATATTTTCTTAAGGAAAGTATCAAGTCAACAAGGGTCAACTATTTCAAAGCGAAGAAAATAACTTGCAAGTCACTTAGAAAAGTTAAATCCAAACACCTCTTAAATACTTTTCTCTATTGTAATAAGTCAAATAAGAGAAGACGGCTTTGTAATTTTTACTTTTCTAACCTTTTTTTTTGTCCTATTTTCATAAACTTTTGAACGAGGAGAGGGACAAAGGTTTAGTGTTGGGGGACTTGGAGAAATCTAAGGAGTGTCGCGATTATGGTTATTGTAGATGTATCAAGGTTGAGGAGGTCAGGAGGGCTATTCGCAGGATGCATCGGGGTAAGGCGACGGAGCCAGACGAGATTTCAGTGAATTTTTGGAAGAGCACTAGCGAGGAAGGTTTGGAGTGGTTGATAGGTTATTTAACATCATTTTTAAGGCGGCGAAGATGCATGGAGCGTGGAGGTGAAGTACGATGATTCCATTATATAAGAACAAGGGAGACATCTAGAGTTGCAACAACTATAGAGGTACTAAGTTGTTGAGTCATACTATGAAAGTTTGGGAAAGGGTGGTAGAATTGAGGTTGAGAAGGATCGTGACTATCTCTGAGAATCAGTTGGGTTTCATGCCAGGTCGCTCGATTACTAAGGCCATTCACCTTGTGAGGAGATTAGTGAAAAGGTTTTGGGAGAGGAAGTACTTGCACATGGTGTTTATCGATCTTGAGAAGACATATGGCATTCCAAGGAGATTCTGTAAAGGTGATTGGAGGCGAGAGGGGTGTCTGTGGCATATACTAGGTCGATTTAGGACATGTATGGTGGCGCGAAGACTCATGTGAGGATAGTAAATGGAGATTCGGAGCACTTTTCGATTTTGATAGGGTTGCTGTCACACCCCTTTTTCGTCGGTCGAAGAGTCGAAGGGTTTTTCCAATTAAAAAGACGGTTTTGAATATGGATTATTTTATTTACAGAGTCGCCACTTGGAATTGAGTTATGGTGTTCCAAGTCACCTTATTGAATCTCTAATCAAAAGAAAATGACTCTTTATTAGTCTGCGAAAATAGAAGACCGGGTAAGAAATTCTGTTGACCGAGGAAAAGATACGAGGCACCCCTCGAATCTTGTGGTTCTAGCACGGTCGTTTTAATTACTTATGTTTGGCTTAATTTAATCCTTTAGATATATATAACATTTGTTGGCCTAAAAGTTACTTACATCCTGCTTTTAGTTATTTTAAATATATTAATGTGTGGTTTGCTGGTAGCAGTACTTTCCGACCATACCACGGAGTTTGATATATTTCTCGCACTTTTAAGGCATTTGGACCATTCCTATTTTTTTCGATCTAAATAAGCACCTAACATGTTTAGAATCTACCCAACCCAATTAGATTGGCTTCAAATGTTATGTTAAATTTTTTTATAACGAATGGTCGGTAACAGGGCTTTCCAACTTCATTGTTAACTTTCGCTTGTGTGTTAAATCTTAATTTCTTGAGGTTAAGAACCTAACTTATTGTTTTACAATTTCGCTCCCTTACGGTTGATTTTTCCTCTCTTTTCTTTTCTTTTATGCGATGAAGTTTGAAATAAATCCGTATCCCATCTCGCTTCCTTACAAATGAATTTTCTGCTCCTTTCTTTTCTTGATGCATGCAGCAAATGTTGTACAATTTTGTAACCCATACCATTCATATTCTCGTTAATAGCATACAAAAATATGAATGGTGCAATAACTCTTCATGATTATACAGATATGTCACAACACTATGAAACATTTAAATGCCATATGAATATATAAACTTAAGGTCAAACCCATCGATGGCCCCCCAAACTTGGCACGGACTTTCACTTAGGCACCTCAAGTGGACGTTGTTCACTTTTGACACCTCAAGTAGACACAAAGTGTGTCACTTGGACACTTTTTGCTGAATCAGCACATTGTGTGTGTTGCACTCACCGCCAACGTGGACAAAACGACCAATTGATTTGTGCCAACACATTTAAATTGTCACATCATTATTTATATTCACAATTAAGGCCAAAATACATGATTATTAATAATTATACAACTTATTAATATATACACACACAATTAAATTAAAGGAACCAATTAATTATTGACACGTGACATTTTTAAAAATAATTATAAAATTATTTGATTTTATAGCAAACAACCCAACCCTCACCCCACCCCACCACCCCCAAACTCTAAAGTCATCTTCTCCACCACCACCCATCCCCCCAGTAACCCCCACCCCAAGTCATCTTCTCTACATGGCAACCTCCCCCCCTCCCGTCATCTTCTCCATTTACCCTCCCCCTCCCCCACCCTCACTCCCCAAACCCCAAAGTCATCTTCTCCATTCCCCTCAACCGCCAACCAAGCCAACAACCGCACCTCCATCAAGACAACACCGAAGCTCCGTCAACACAAATTCACTTCGGAGCCATTTTTACCAACAACAAATTCACTTCTCAACAAATTCAAAACATATAGCACAAATTTACCAAGCCAACAATAGCAAACACTGTTGTTCCATCGACGAAAATTATTTTTGCCATTTTCTCAACATATGGGCCATTTTTTTCACTTTCTCAAAAACATCATGATAGTCTCATCAAATTCCAACATATGGATCATTTTTGTCATTTTCTCGAAAACCAGACAAGAAAATAAAGGGATACATATGTGTTAAGAAAAGAAAAATTAGTGGTTGAAAGAGAGAAGAAGAAGAAATCTACAATCTGAACAAACCTGTATTCTTTCAAATTATTAAAAATCAATTGTATTAAGAAAAAAAATGGTGGAAAATTAATGGATGGGGGTGAGGGAGGGTGGGAGAAGACGATTTTGGGGTAGGGGTGGCAGCAACGATTTGGGGGTGGGGTGGGCTGAGGAAGATGATATGGGGTGGGGTGGGGTGGTTAGGAAGATGATATAAGGGTGGGGTGGGGTTATTAATTCTTTTTTAATTTAAATTAATTATATAAAAATTATTTTTATAAAAATGTCAAATGTCCTTTTATAATTGGGTTATTTATATTTTATATACCCTAAAACGAGCCTAAAAGCGAGTATAATACAATCTCTTTGCTGATTCAGCAAACTGTGTCAAAGTGACACACTTTATGGCTACTTGAGGTGTCAAAAGTGAACAACGTCCACTTGAGGTGTCTAAGTAAAAGTTCGTGCCAAGTTTAGGGGCCACCGATGGGTTTGGCCTAAACTTAAACATGAACATATTCAAATCTTATTAACTTATGTCTATATTTTAATAGGATTCTAGGTGAAATTTTATATGCTTCAAAATACATTCAAAATCCTAACACAAATTTAGCACGTAATTGCATAGATAAACACCACCAATTTAAACAAATCTTGGCTTTACTTACAGGTTCACTATTTTCTTGAATCAAAAACACGAGTTGTTGGAAACCCTCTCAATCTTATACCTGCTAAAAGCCTAACCTCTGGTTTAAATATGTGAAACAAAAATATATTTCTGAGAAAATAAGGTTAATAATACGAAACTAAGGGCAAATAGTAGATAAAACAAATCAGACATTGCTCGTCAAATATGATGCCTCAAACTTGTACATCAATTTTTCATGCAGTTTATCTATTATTTGAGTCTAATTAAGCCATTGTTTTGTCATTAAAAAATTAGGATGTTAGGGATTATTTTAATTTTTTTTAAAAAAATCTGCATAACTAAATCCGTGCCAACCTATGAACTATTCACCTATTTAATATATGCTAATTCCAAGCAAACGTTGCACACAAATAAAACGGGACACTTAACAAGATAAGTAAGTATTAAATCATAGTAATACAAAACTTGCTTTACATATACTGATTCACAACTCAAAGTAGCATAATCACATAAGCGACTTTGTTCATGTTTTAGATTCACAACCATACTTACAAAAGTAAATAGAAAGGAACTGAATAAGAAAATATAAGAAAAATTTATAATATCTAAAATTAATATAATTAAGAGAATAATAAAACTACTAGCCTATTTATCAAAATTAAAAAGAGAGAAAATATATTTTTTGAATTTTCGTATTATTATAGAAACAAAAAATAAAAATAAAATAAAATAAAATAACATCCCAAAAATGTAACTTTGTTTATTATTATTTTTATTTATTTTTAATTAAAACCTATTAAAAATGAAATAAAAGCTAAAATAAATATTGGACAAAATAAAAATATTTGATGTCGAAAAATAGGTTAAAACTCGGGGAGGATCAAAAATCACGTGTCTACAGTTGCACCAGGGATCGACTCTTAGCCCCTTTTTATTAACCTTGGTGATGTATGTTTTGACGCGACATATTCAAGGGGAGGTGCCTTGGTGTATGTTATTTATTAATGATGTGGTACTGATTGACGAGACTCGGGAAAGATTTAATGATAAGTTGGAGATTTGGAGACAAACCCTTAAGTCTAAAGGATTTCGATTGAGCGTTACCAAGACGGAGTACTTGGAGTGTAAGTTTAGTGATGTGTCGCAGGAGGCTGACATGGTTGTGAAGCTGGACTCTCAGGCCATTCAGAAGAGGGAGAGTTTCAAGTATCTAGGGTTTATGATTCAGGGTAATGGTGAGATTGACGAGGATGTCACGCATCGTATTGAGGCAAGATGGTGGAAATGGAGGCTCGCTTCAGGAGTTTTGTGTGATAAGAAAGTGCCCCCGAAGCTTAAAGGTAAGTTCTACAGGGTGACAGTCCGACCGGCTATGTTGTATGAAGCGGAGTATTGGCCAGTTAAGAACTCCCACATCTAAAAGTTGAAGGTGGCGGAGATGAGGATGTTGCGATGGATGTGTGGCCATACCAGGAAAGGTAGACTGAGGAATGAGATTAATCGAGAGAAGGTGAGAGTGGCTTCAGTGGAGGACAAGATGCAAGAAGTGAGGTTATGTTGGTTCGGGCACGTGATGAAGAGGGACTCTGACACTCCAGTGTGGAGGTGTGAGACACTGGAAATGGATGGTTTTAGGCGGGGTAGAGGTAGGCTAAAGAAATATTGGAGAGAGGTAATTTGACATGATATGGAGCAGTTATAGGTTACGTAGGATATGATCCTTGATAGGAAGGTGTGGTGAACGCGGATTAGGATAGAGGTTTAGGGGGTGTGAGTGCGTAGATAACAGTAGGGGAACGTTCTTTATTTGTGTCTAAAGATTCTTATTCGTGATGTTGAGAGATGTCTATGATTTCGGATAGATAGTTGTTAGTATTATCTTGTGCCTGTAGTTTATCTTGTGGTTAGCAGTGTTAGCTTATTTTGCATACTATACTAGTTTATATGCATTTATGTTCTGTGTTTGTTATACTGTTATCGATCCTAAGTCGGGAGTCTATCAAAAACAGCCTCTCTACTTCACCTGAGGTAGTGGTATGGTCTGCATACACTGTACTCTCCCTAAACCTCACTATGTGAGAATACACTGGCTATGTTATTGTTATGGTCTTGTTTTCATTCTCTTTCTCTATATTTTTTTTTATTTTTTGGGGGCTGGGAATAAATAACCCATTAGACAAACTGATACTAATAATGATGCATGTCACATTTTTCAGAACTCGTATTGAAAGAAAAATCAGCTACCAAACAAATAACAAATCTACCCTTTTGATGCTACTGTCAGTATCGGTCGGTTCGATTTTAAAGATTATTAATTTGATTAATTGGTCATATGTTTATAAACACACTAAATTATTAAAGAATTGTTAGGATATTAGTAAATTGGTTATTGATTGTTGTAAGTCGACTATTGTGTTAACCGTTAAGGCTACAAATATAATTTTTTTTAATCAAAAATTATTTAAGGACAATGTAATAAACGAAATCTATTAAGATACTTCAAAATTATCAAGTAATTTGTACTTGAACGCTGAAAATCAAATTTCATTAAATTGAATATAATCTATTAGTTTAGAATAAGTATTACTTACAATGCATATGACATTAAGAAGACTAACTGCAAAGTATGAAATAGTAAGTATAACATGATACAAAAGGATTGAACCAACCAATTTGTATTGATTGAATAAGTTGAGTATTAAAATATAATGAATCTGTAGAAATTTTTCTCAGCTGTTATCAGATTATTGGATGACTTGATAAGAAATAATTCTAGAACGTTATGGAATCAATAACCTAATAAAATCAGAACTATTAAACTAACTACTAAATACGTTAAATCAATATTATTTTTCTTGATTCGAGTTTGATTTGGAACAACCCAAATTTTAATGTATTATTATTAACCCAAATTTTTGTTTTAAAAATATTTATATTGTTTACCAAATTATATACAATATGACGACTTGAAGTGCATGTGTATTCATCAAAAAATTAATATAAATATTAAGTGTGAGTAAATATTTTTATCTATCGTAATAAACTAAATAAAGAATGAAAACTTCTAATTTTTTCTTTCTCTATGCTTTCCTAGCTTGTTTTGTTTTTTCATTCCCGTTATTAAATAAATACCTCATTTAGACCAACTATTTATAGTGGTGATGCATGTCACAACTTTCACGACACGTAATTGAAAGAAAAATCAGCCAACAAATAAATAATACTTAATATATAGTAATTCATTACACAAATTACTATTAGTAGTGACACATGGCACAATGTCCCAATTTTCACGATATTGAAAGAAAAATAAACTAAAAATAAATAATAATATATTTGTGTAATTTCACAAGTGATATCTTAGACGGATAATGTGCAGATAATTTTACCTTTGTATTCATGATTTGGTTAAAAATCAAATCAAAACAATTAAAAAAATTAACATTTAATTTGATTTTAAATTTTAAAAATCGACCATAATTAATCTGATTTAATTTTAATATTACTGAAAAAATCAAATTGATGAATTATGACCACTTTTCAGTTCCTCCGACTGAGAGGAGAACTATACAAATAAATATCTTAAAATGTTAGCTCCAACTTCTCAGTTCATAGTGGGGAAGGAATTGCAACGAAATGAGTCAGACCATATCAAATCTTTTTCAAAACATAAATTTAAACTTTGGACTTTAGAATAATGGTAGAGTATTTTAAAATTTAAGAATATTTATAAGTATTTCATTACTTCTTTGCTTTGCTGTATAGGTAAAACCACATAAATATTTATCAATTTTATTTGAAAAATTAATTAACCCTTCATTTTGGCATTTTTCACTCTTATCCTAGGTAATTTATATTTTAATTTTGACATTTTAAAACTCGAATTAAAACACCATAAAGACTTCAAATAATATCACAAAGCCATTTTTAAAATAGTTTCGACAAGACCAAAAAAACTTACAAATGTGAGATCAAAGAAGATAAAAACAAGAGCGGAGAAAGATCAAAAGCACTAAGTTCTTCTTGATGAAACTAAAAACGTGACCAACAGCAGTGGTAGTGCAGCGGAAAGGGGCTGTCCCAACTTACCCAGAGGTCGAGGGTTTGACCCTGGGTATGGACAAACACTTTGTTGGAAGCTTCCTCAAATGGGACCCGACGCGGGGCGAATTCAAACATAATCAAACTCCTACAAAGCAGGTACCGGACACCGAGTGGTTTAAAAAAAAAAAAAAAACTAAAAACGTGAGAGGTAAACTTTTTGTGAATTGGCCTTTATAGAAAAAATAAAAGGTTACACTAATATAAATAAAATTATCTTTTATCATTTTGGTTCAAGCAAAAAATATGCCGTTATGAATTAGTTAATCTAACTGTACAATAAATTGAAATAGGTAACATATTGAGGTTATTAAAATAAGTTAAATTAGATTGTTCAAATTTGTATTCAAAGAATACATATGACAACAGATAACACTATTAAATATCAAAAACATCTTAAAACAGTTAATTAAGCCTTGATTTCTTTACAATCAAAGAGAAGTACAACCTCAAGAGCATAGGTGTACAAGTGCAGCGATGCAAATAATCAACATGCAATATGACTTGACATATACGTGCAACGCATTTGTCAAAAAAAATAATATAGAAGTATGAGTAAATATTTTTCTCTCGTAATAAATCAAATAAAGAAAGAAATATTCTAATTTCTTTTTTTAATTTTCTCTATGCTTTTTTTTTCCATTTCAAATTTTTAACAAATAACTCGCTGGACAAACTATTATTAGTGGTAAGGCATGTCACAATTTTCACGACACATAATTAAAAGAAAAATCAGCTAACAAATAAATATTAAGATACAATTTAATAGACAAACTATCAGTAGTAGTAACACGTGTCATAATTTTTACGACACCTATTGAAAGAAACTAGCTAAGAAATAAATAATTCCATATAACTCGCAAGACAAATTATTATTAGTGATTAATTATGTTACAATTTTTACGATATGAATTTTAAAAATAATCAACTAAAATATAAATAATAATAATAATATATTTTGTATAATTTTACATGTGATGTCTTACTCTTAGGCATGTGATGCAATTTTACCTCTATCTATGGATGTTCACAATTTGATAAAAAATAAAATGAAATCTGAAATTTAATCAAAACAAATAAAAAAGATCGACATTGATTTGATTTTAAATTTTAAAAATTAATATTATTTTGTTTGTTTTAATTTTAAAATTAACTAAATTGAACTAATAAATTATGACCACTTTTTCAATTCAATTAGTTCTATTTGTAGGCGAACTATAGAAATAATGGATTTAAATCGTTCGCTTTAACTTTTCAATTCAAAGTGGGGAAGGAATTGCAACTCAATCGGTCGGGTCAAATAATATCTTTTTTAAAGCACGAATATTTTATCTGAAATTTATACTAATGTGAAGTATTTTAAAAATTTAAGAATATCTATAAGTGTTTTATCGACTCCCTGCATTGTTGTATAGTTTAAACTATATTAATATTTGTCAATTTTCTCCATTAATTTTATTTGAGAAATCCAAACCTTTCGATTGACATCTTTTACTCTTATCCTGACTAATGTATATTTAAATTTGATATTTTAAAATTCTAGTGAAAACACCATCAAGAAATCAAAATGTTATCACAAAGCTATCGTAAAAAAGTTTCGGCCAAGCAAGAGAACTTCCAAATGTGAGATATGAGATCGGAAAAGCTAAAAACAAGTTTACCGAAAGATTAAAAACACTATGTTTATCTTGGTGAAATCGAAGATTTCAGAACCAAAATCTTTTGCTAATTGACTTTTATAGGAATAAAGAAAAGATAATAATAACATAAATAAGTTGTCTTATTCATTCTAATTCAAATACAAAAATATTCTTACGAAATTGGAACTCTAACTATACAATAAACTGAAATGGTGAGGTTATTAAATAAGTGAAATTAGGTTGTTAAAACTTGTATTTATGATGTACAAATGATAACAACAAATAACAGTATTAAATATCAAAAACACCTTACAACAGTTGATTTAGATTAAGTTTTTACCACGAAAGAAAAGGTAGAACCTCTAAAGTATAGGTGTACAAGTACAACGATATAAATAATAAATGTGCAATGCACGTGTCAAAAAATTAATATAAATATTAAGTGTGAATAAATGTTTTACTCTGCCGTAATAAGTCAAATAAGGAAGAAAAAATTCTTTTTTTTTTAACCTTTCTCTATGCTTTTCCTTTTCTTTTGTCATTTCAATTTTAAAATAAACAATGTGTTAGACAAATTATCATTAATTGTAACACATGTCACAATTTTTATGACACATAAATGAAAGAAAAATCAACTAACAAACAAATAATAAGATATAATTCATTAGAAAACTATAATTAATAGTAACACATGTCACAATTTTCACCGCACACAATGAAAGAATTCAACTAAGACATGAATAATCATAGAACTCACTAGACAAATTATTATTATTAGTTAATCGATTACAATTTTCACGATACCTATTGAAATAAAAATTAAATAAGAAACAAATAATATTATATTTCATCTGCAATTTTATAATTAATGTCTTAGAATAACGATGTGCGCACAATCTTACCTATGTCTACGGGTGTACATGATTTGATAAAACATTAAATCAAATCACAAAGTAAATAAATTAAATTGATTAAAAAAAATGACATGTGATTTGATTTTAAATTTTACAAATCAACAAAATTTGATTTTAGTTTGATTTTACTAAGAAAGTAAAATAAAATACTGAATAAACTTGATAAATTTACATATATAATTTTATAATCATTTGAGTATATGATAGTATTTTTTAATAAATAATTATAAATATTTTATGCGTTTTAATCATTAATTTGATTTTAACCCACTTTCTTCACATGCACTATGAAACTTTTAAATTATATTTCTAAAAAATATGATTATACCAATCATTATAAGTCTAATTGTCTATATGTGGTGTGATATATTGTGGCTTTCTAATTTTCTTTATCGAAACATTCATCTATCCTTCAATGACTTATCACTTAAATTTTTAACGAATTTTATTTTGAATAAGAAAAACGAAGGATCTGTGCAACCAACTAGAATTTGGGACCAGTCTTGTAACATATAAAGTAACAAGGTCGCGATAGAGGTACTGCTTTTGCTAATGTTATATATGTGAAGTGGTGTAACCTTTACAGTTATGCAATTTAAACTTGAAAAAAAAAAACTGTGAAATGGTGTGAATGACAATAGGAGAGTACTCATATACATCCATCTTAAGATAGCAGAGAGAAATTTATTGATTCATAATGCTCATTTGAAATAATTATGCCACGTCTTCATTAATTTGTTGTTATCAATTTATTGTTAACTAATTATTAAAAAAAAAAACTACATCAAATAAATTCGACAAGAATCAAACCAATGATTTTTTATTTTATTTGGTTTGAATTTATAAAATTTAAAACTAACTAAATAGATTTGGCTTTGATTTTAGTCAAAAATTGATTCAAATCAAGTCATGAACACCCCAACCCCTGTCTTATGAAGATAAGAATAATATTTACACAAAATAAAAATAAAATAAGCTACTTAATATAAGAGTGTATTTAGCCATGAGAATTTTCTACTTTTTTTAGAAAATTAGTTTACTTTAGTGAAAATTGTAATGTTTGGCCATAAGAATTTTAAATACATTTTGAAATTGTATATGAAAAAGTGAAACTAAGTTAACCTGTTTTCACTTTTTTCACTTTGACTTCTCTCACAAAAAGTCAAAAGCAACTCCAATTTATATTCATGGTAAAAAACAACTCTAAATTCCAGCTTAAACTTCAACTCTAATTTTTTTTTCATGACCAAACACCTACTAATTAAATATGGGATAATAGTATGAAAAATACCTATACTTTGCCTAAATTTGTAGTTGTGCATACTGAACTTTGCGGGGATCCTATTACCCTGAACTATTTAAAAATGGAATTAATTCCTTCTCTTCCCCCGAAATGCTATACCCAATTTTGGAGTAAAAGGTGTAATACACGCGCCAATCTCATATTTACACATGTATTTTATATTACAAATCATTTTTCATTTAATTTCTTCTCCATTATTATCCTACAAATCAAATTCCAAATGATTCCAGTGAGTCGGTTGAGGCCATTACAAGTGGTGAATTGGAAATTGGTGCGACAACATCGCTAGTGGTCCGATTTGAAATTCGACTATCTTCAGCATAAATTCGAGAGCATGCAAGTGTAGAAATTAATAATGGAGATCATTCCGCGCATACCCATCGAATCTCTGGCAAAAATAACACTGGTAATACTGTCAACATTGTCGGAAAAGCTCAAAATTTCGATGACTTGCAAGGTTCCGATGAAATTGCAAATTCTCAACGTAAATTGATAGTTGGGGATGCAGAGAATAATTCTATGGCAAAAGCCCCAATTATTACAATTCCCATTGATTTCAATTTTAAATTTAAGAATTTTAGCCCTAATTCGGTGAATTTAAAGGAAATTGATAATTTGTCGGCTTTGATTCAAAATTCCCAGCAAATTTTAATCGAAAATGATGTTGGAAATGCTGGTAAGTCAAAGGTCCCTTTAGAAAATGAACATAATTCATCCAATTGCAATTTTTTGATTAATTTGATTGGAGATGATGTTCGGGTGATTGTAAATCAAATTGATCAAAGAAATTCGATTGAAAATGAGATGGAAAAAATGGAGGAAAATGAAGAAGTGGACAATTGATGGATATGGTGGTGGTTGTACAGCTGCATTGGTTGGATGGTGGTGGGAGAAGAAAGAAATTAATAATTTTAAATATATAATAATAAGTTAATATATATATATATATATATATATATATATATATTTATATTTAAAAAATGTATTTTTTATTTTAAATATTTTCAGATGACTCACTCTCTCAAAGAAAGTGAGTTACTCACTCTCATTGCCACATAAGCCTTTAAGGGTGTAATAAATTCATTTTAAAATAATTCAAGGGGTAATAGGATTCCGTAAAGTTCAGTATGCGCAACTGTAAATTTAGGCAAAGTACAAATATTTTTCAGACTATTATTTCAATAAATATCTTGTCTGAGTAAATATTTTTCTATGCCGTGATAATCAAATAAGAAAAGGAACTTTTGTGATTTTTATTTTTCTGTTGTTTACCCTGTTCTTTTATTTTTCATTCTAATTTTTAATTAAATATCACTTTAGACAAATTATTACTAAGTGGAAATTCGTGTCACATTTTTTATAATAGGTATGACAAGAAAAATCAGTTAACAAATAAATAATAATATATCTCGCATAATCTCATAAGTGAGGTTTTGAAAGTATTTCATATACACAATTTCTATTTTACGAAATAATTTTAATTTTATTGGATGGTTGGGGGGGGGGGGGGGAAATAAGCTTATGAAAATATATATTGTTTTCAAAAGAAAAATTCATCTACTTAATACAAACTAGTGTGAGTAAAATAACTTCTTTACCATGATAAACCACACAAGAGAAGGACATTTTGTAACTTTTGCCTTTCTATAGTTTCCTTTATCTTCTTTTTCTGTCATCCTAAATTTTAATTAAATAACGCATTGGACAAATTACTATTAGTGGTAACACATGTTACTTTTTTCACGACACTTGTTGAAAGAGAATTAGCTAACAAACAAATAATAATAACTAATTCGTATATTTTTACAAGTGAGGTCTTAGGATAGTGATATATACGCAATCTTCTCTTTATCTTATGAAAATAAAGATGTCAAAAGAAAAATCTAGTTACTTAATATAAATATCAAATGTAAGTTTATATTTTTCTTATGTAGTGTGATAAATAGTTTTCTCAATTTCATCCTATTTAGGTCAATCTAATATGATTGTCGCTTGTTGAGTAAATTATTTTCTTATACTACGTGATAAGTAATTTTATCAATTTTAACTTATCAATAAATAATAATATATTAAGTATAATTTCACAAGTAAAATATTTAAAAAGTGACGTGCATACAATATTATCTCTATCTTCTGAAGATAAAAATGTTGTTTTTGGAAGAAAATTAGCTACTGAATATAAATATTGCGTGTAATTAAATTTTTTTCTCGTACTGTGTGATAAGTATTTTTCCCAATTCCACCCTACTTAGGTCCATCCAATATAAATATTGCCTATGAGTAAATATTTTTCCTATATTGTGTTACAAATGTTTTTTTGATTTCACCCTCCTAATAACAAATAATAACCTATCAATTATAATTACATAAGTGAGATTGCGAAAGTGATGTGTACACAATTTTATCGCTACCTTATAAAGATAGAAATGTTAGTTTTCGAAAGAAAAGTTATTAATATAAATATCGTATGTAAATAAATATTTTTATTGTACTGTATGATAAGTATTTTCCCAATTTCACCATAATTATGTCAATACACAACCTTATTTCTATCTTATTAAGATAATAATGCTATTTTTAAAAGAAAAACTCAGCTACTTAATATAAATATTGCGTGTAAGTAAATATTTTCCTATAGTGTGTGATAAATATTCTTTCCACTTTCATCCTACTTAGGTCAATACACAAACCTTATCTCTTTCGTATGAACACAAAAATATTGGTTCCGCAAAAAACTGAGTTGCTTAACATATCTCTAAGTAAATATTTTTCTATATCGCGTGATATATATTTTCTCCAATTTCACCCTACTTGGATCAATACACAACTTTACCTTTTCTTGTGAACATAAAAATAGTGTTTTCGAAAAAAACTGAGTTGCTTAACATATGTATCATCTCTAAGTAAATATTTTTCTATATTGCGCGATATATATTTTCACTAATTTCACCCCCTTTGGATCAGTACACAATCTTATCTCTATCTTATGAAGATAAAAATATTATTTTCGAAGAAAAATTTAGTTGCTTAGTATAAATATCGAGCGTAAGTAAATATTTTTCCTGTGATATATATATTCATCCCAATTTCATCCTATTTGGGTCAAAATCTAATTTTGTTATTGTTACCAAAAGAAGTAGGAAAAAAAAAGATTTATATAAATATTCCATTTTTGGTTACATATTTTTCTCAATGGTTAGTGTGTATATATATTAGTCATAAATATCGAGCGTAAGTAAATATTTTTTCTGTGATATATATATTCATCCCAATTTCACTCTATTTGGGTCAAAATCTAATTTTGTTATTGTTACCAAAAGAAGTAGGAAAAAAACAGATTTATATAAATATTCCATTTTTGGTTACATATTTTACTCAATGGTTAGTGTGTATATATTATTAGTCATAAATAATTGATTTATATGAGTAGATTCTCTCTCTCTCTAATAAACATAAAACATATTTTTCCCTTAACCAACAACACACACACACACACATAAACAGACGCTCACAATACAACACGCATCCCTTTTCTCTTTTTCTCTCATTCAATTCTTCTTCTCCTGTTGCTCATGGTGTCCACCAATCGCCACTCTCATTGAAACCCTAATTTCATCACTTCCCATTTTCAGGTAATTAGTACGCACTGTTTCTAGGGTTTGTTATGTTAAGTGTGTGGGTCGGGTCGGGTGAGAATTTCGTGAATCGGGTTTGTTGATTGAAGTGGGTTTGTTTGATTTTGTTATTGGGGATTTTTTTTTTTTTTTTTTTGATGAAAGTTTTGATTTTTATTGTTTTGGTTCTTTGGATTGATTTGGTGGATCTGTAGGATATTGATTGGAACATATTATAGAGCAAAAGCGGATTTTGAGGGTTTGGATATATGTCCCATAATCAATCAAGGGCTGATACGCGCGAGTCGTCGTCACAGTATAGGAGAGCCGGAGGCCGATCCGGTAGCTATAATCAGCACCGCGGCGGCGGGAGAGGAAGTGGTGGTGGTGGTGGTGGTGGAGGTGCCGCCCCTCCTCCTGTTTCGTCTTCCACCTCCGGTAATCCATCTTTGACTTCTAATAGAAGGTGAGTTTTTTTGCTTGCTGTTTAAGGGTTATTCTATGAAATTAGGGTTTTGGTTGGATATTCATTGTTGTTTGGTTGATTTTTTAGTTTCAACAAGAAGTACAATAATGCTCAAGGAGGGCAACCTAGGGTAAGTGGCGCTGGTGCAGTTGCAGTTGCAGTTGCGAGTGTTGGGTCGGATTCTCATCAGAATGGTGCTCATCAGCAACAACCGTTGCGCGGTATGTTAATCGACGGTACTCTTTTTGCGTGTGTATTACGCTGAGATGGGTTATGTAGGTTTTGAAGTTTACGAATTTGTGATGATTTTGTATAATGTGGTGTAACATGTTGTATTATTGGTGTTTTTGTTTTATTTCAGCTTCAGTTAAGTAATGTAGTTGACTTTATGTTGTTGCAGGAGCATCAGATGTATCTGTTGCTAGTGCACATGCTGCACCTCTACCAAATGCTACTGTTAAGCCAACTGATGCTTCGACTCAGAAGGTTACGCGAGCAGTGCCAAGAGCTCCAACTTCTAATGTTGTCGCTCCGACATCTGAGTCGACTGCGCCTGTCACTCCTGCAAAGAGTATCTTTCTTAGTCTTTCTATATCTACTTGTACTTCTTTTTTGGGGCGGGGGATAGCGGGTAGTAATATTGGTACTTCTTATGTATTCTATCTCTGTTATAGTTGCAGTTCCAACTATTGAATGATATTACTTTCTAATTTTCTAGACCCAGGAGATGCATCTAGGTCATTTCCACTTCAATTTGGATCCATAAGTCCCGGTGTCATGAGTGTACTGCAGGTATCTCTAGACTCTACCACGTATGGTGTTCTCTTGTGTGTGGTTAATTTGAAAACTTGCATCTTAATAACGGAACGTATTTGCTTTTACAATGTGTATAGATACCTGCGCGAACAAGCTCAGCTCCACCAAATCTGGACGAGCAGAAAAGAGCCCAGGTTTTCATTTATTCTTCATTTGTCTTATTGTGAATTTTCTGATTCCTGATCTGATTAATGGAGCTTGTCATCTAGCTTCTTTGTTTTTGTTGGAATGTTGTGATGTTATTCTCGCCCACGGGAATAATCTTAGTCATGGGCTGCTGAGTAGCTTATGGCTCTGATTCCTTCTCCATTTATTTGACAGGCTCGCGGTGACACTTCAAGAGCTATTCCTTCATTGCCAAATCCATCCACTTCCAAGCAGCCTATGCCAAGAAAGGATGCAGGACCGCTTGATCAACCTAATCCTAGCGAGGCTCATGGGGTGGCCAGCAAGCCCAAAAGAGATGTACAAATTTCAGCTCCGCCCCCTGTTACTCAAACACAAAAGCCTTCTACACATCCCATGCCTGGAATGCACATGGCAATTCCATATCACCAGCCACCACAAGTTCCTGTTCCATTTGGTGGACCTGGACCACATATTCCATCCCACTCGATGTCTGCTACGTCATTACCAATGCCGATGCATTTGCCTATTGGCAATCCGCCGATGCAGCAGCCAATGTTTGTCTCAGGTCTTCAACCCCACCCAATGCAGTCTCAAGGCATGATGCATCAGGGGCAGGGCCTGAATTTTTCATCAGGAATGGGGCCGCAGATCCCTCCGCAGTTGGGCAACATGGCAATGAATATGCAGTCACAGTTTTCTCCGCAGCAGGCAGGGAAGTTTCCAGGTCAGCGTAAAACTGTGAAGATAACTCATCCGGATACTCATGAAGAATTGAGGCTTGATGGGACTCCTGGTTCGAGGTCACACCCTAATATGCCACCTCAATCACAGCCTATTGCGCCATATCCTCCCGGTCATCCTAACTATTATACTAACTCTTATAATTCCAGTTCCGTTTTCTTCCAAGCTCCAAATTCTCTTCCTCTTGGTAACAGTCAGAGTTCTCAGCCACCAAGGCTTTTTAGTCAGGTTAGTCAAGGCCCAATCCTGCATGGACTTTTCTATCTCATTTTTCTTTATGATTATCATTGAAATCAGTACCTAAGAGTTCTATTGCCTGCAATTAAATTTTCATGTATGCTCACAATGTAATGCTATTTTGTTCATGCAAATCAACTTTAGGTGACAGTGAAACCGGCTGCTGCAGGAACACATCCAGCAAAAGAACAATTACAATCTGTCAGTTCTGCTGCTTTTGGAAAAGATCCTGTGAGGCTCTCAAAGCCACATGGAGGAGATTCAGCTCTCTCTCAAAAAGACGCAGACACTTCACATCAGAGCTCCACCACACAGTCAAAGACTGGTGATGGCTCAAAGTCTGCTTCAAGGCCGGTAGAAAATATACAATCTACTAAAGGAGCTGATTCTATCTCAGGGAAGAGCCCAGCAGCTGGCATATTGGCATTGACCTCTCAGGCTCCTATCGAATCCTCAACATCTCTAAGTAAAGATAGTAGTGTAGATGCAGCAAGTGAAACACTTGTTGTCCTGGAATCCACTGAAGTTCAACAGAAAAAACAAGTAACTAGCGGACAGTTGACTCTTCAGGATAAGGTATTTTGTTTGCATTCTTTTTGAATAGTCGCAACACTGTACTATCTTGGTCCTACTTATGACTGAAAGTTCTTTGCAGGCTCTTGGGAAATCGACGTCTGTTTCAAGTCAGCCTTTCCAGTATCCCCTAACCAGACCTGTTGAGGTCAATAGTGCTGCTTCAGCGCGCACTGCTGTGAACACCAAGGAAAGTCTCTCTTCATCAGAGTCCACTGAATTGAAAAGTCACAAAAAGGTAGATTCATCTGAACCTTTGGATTCCAAAAATCAGGAAGCGGGCAAACCAGTACTTAAAACTGGGGATAGAAATGATGTATCATTGCCCGAAGTTGGCAAGCAGGACCAGAATAATAGCTTGAAGCCATCTTCAGAATCTCTTCCGGTAGAATCTGTTGAGTTTTCTGGCCTAACTGAAGAGGGGTCTCCAAAGAGAGCAACAAATGTCAACATTGAGAATGGTCGACCAGAAATTGGAGCGGAAGACATGTATGAATCTGTATCTTGTCCAACTGGAGTTGATAACATTGCTGATAGCATTACATCATCCACTTCTAACCAGGATTCCACAAGTACTGAGGCGTGCACGTCAGCAATAGGTCTATCGGCTCAAGATGATCAGGAACCAGATATTGCTGACACCGAAGAACCTGTTGTTACAAAATCGGTTGTTGCAAGTCAGGAATTTGCCTCTAATTTGGTGAAGAATTCTGATGAGGCCACTTCAAAGAGCGAAGATGAAAGTACTGAAACTAATAACACCGGTTTAGTTTCTAAGTCGTCATCTGGTGTCAAGGAAAATTCTTTGGTGGAGTCCAATGTGCCTAAGGTTACTGTGGCTAGGGGGAAAAAGAAGAAAAAAGACTTATATAAGAAGGCAGATGCTGCTGGTGCGACTTCTGATCTTTATATGGCGTATAAAGGTCCAGAGAAAAAGGAAGAACTTACACAATCTATCGAAACCAGTGAAAGCGATAACTCAAAGCCTCTATCCGCCGATGTGCCTCTAGAAGATCTTATATCAACTAAGAAGGTTAGTGAGGTTAAAGCAGAGCCAGATGATTGGGAGGATGCTGCAGATGCATCTACTCCTAAACTAGAAGCTGCTCCAGGACATGGAAAGAAAGTTGATGGTGAAGATGGTGATGGTGTGACTATGAAGAAATATTCAAGAGATTTCTTGCTTAAATTTGCAGAGCAATGCATTGATATTCCTGAGGGTTTTAATGTTGCTCCTGATATAGCTGATATTTTGATAAATGCTAACTCCAGTGTTTCCCGTGAGCCGGGCCCTAGTCCTGGAAGAGGTATTGATAGGCCATCTAGTGGACATCGTGAACGTCGCGGAAGTGGCATTGGGGATGGAGATAAATGGAGTAAAACATCTGGGCCTGTTATGCCTGGGAGGGATTTTCAGCCAGACCTTGCTTTTGGGGGAAATGCTATGGGATATCGACCTGGTCCAGGAGGCAATTATGGTGTTTTGCGGAACCCTCGAGCTCCCATGCCCATCCAGTATACCGGGGGTCAGTTTGTTGGGGGTATACTAGCTGGACCAATGCAATCCATGGGTCCTCATGGAGGAGCCTTGAGAAATGGAGTAGATGCGGACAGGTGGCAGCGTGGAACTGCTTTCCAAAAGGGTTTAATGCCATCTCCTCAGACACCTGCACAGATTATGCACAAAGCTGAAATAAAGTATGAAGTAGGTAAAGTAACAGACGAGGAACAAGCCAAGCAGAGACAGCTGAAGGCTATCTTAAATAAGCTAACTCCACAGAACTTTGAAAAATTATTCCAGCAAGTGAAAGAAGTCAATATTGACAATGTTGTGACACTCAATGGTGTAATCTCTCAGATATTTGATAAAGCTTTGATGGAGCCAACTTTTTGTGAGATGTATGCCAACTTTTGTCAGCACCTAGCAGCCGAGTTGCCTGATCTGAGTGTAGACAAAGAAAAAATCACTTTTAAGAGGTTACTTCTAAACAAATGTCAGGAAGAGTTTGAGCGAGGGGAAAGAGAAGAACAGGAAGCTAATGTGACTAACGAGGAAGGCGAAGTGAAACTGTCAGCAGAGGAGAGGGAGGAAAAAAGAGTAAAAGCACGGAGACGTATGTTGGGCAATATAAGACTGATTGGTGAACTTTATAAGAAGAGAATGTTGACTGAGAGAATTATGCATGAGTGCATCAAGAAGTTATTAGGTGACTATCAAAATCCTGATGAGGAGAATGTTGAAGCTTTGTGTAAGTTGATGAGTACAATTGGGGAGATGATAGATCATGCCAAAGCAAAGGAACATATGGATGCTTACTTTGATAGGATGGAGAAGTTATCTAATAACATGAAACTTTCTTCTAGGGTGAGGTTTATGTTGAAGGATTCAATTGATCTAAGAAAGAACAAATGGCAGCAAAGGAGAAAAGTTGAAGGTCCTAAGAAGATTGAGGAAGTGCATAGGGATGCTGCCCAAGAACGACATTTGCAAGCTACTAGACTTGCTCGTACTCCTAGTCTGGGAGGTTCTAATAGAAGGGGTCAACCCATGGATTTTGCTCCAAGAGGGAGTATGTTATCTTCTCCGGGGCCCCAGATGGGGGGTTTCCGTCCTATGTCTCCACAGGTCCGTGGGTATGGCCTGCAGGACGTACGAGTGGATGAGAGACACTCTTATGAGAACAGGACATTGTCACTTCCCCTGACCCAGAGGCCTCTTGGTGATGATCCGATCACACTTGGACCCCAAGGTGGTCTTGCAAAGGGAATGTCTTCCAGGGGGCAACCTGCAGGACCAAGCACTCCATTCACTGATAATATGCCAAGTTTTGGAGACTCAAGAAGGATGACACATGCCCAAAATGGCTATGGTTCTTTGCCAGAGCGCCCCCCTTATGGTTCAAGGGAGGAGCTTATGCCCAAATACATGCCTGAGCGATTATCTAGTCAATATGATCAAGCAAGTGCACCAGAAAGAAACCTGACTTATGGGAGTAAGGATCGTGGATTTGATGCAGCTCGGCCTGTTTCACCACTTGTAAGAAGTGGAGGGCCAACTTCCACACAGAATGTTGCTCCTGACAAGATTTGGTCAGAAGAGCGTCTGCGGGACATGTCTTTGGCTGCTATCAAGGAATTCTACAGGTACTTTCTGAACTGATTATTATTTACTTGCATTATACTGGGTTTAGTCTGGCTATGTTATATGGTATACATAGTGTGCATACATGCACCATTTTAGAATTGTTGGTTTATCTACTTAAAATGAGTACGTACCATTGTGGAACTGTTTTCAGAAAGTTGCTTCTGATATGAGGAAGATTTTGGTTGAAAACTTGTCCGACTTATTCATGGTATCGTCACGAGCTTCTACTAAACTTTTGGGAAGCATACACTTATCTTATGGTTCGGCAGTTATAGATCCTGAGAAGTTCTTTCCAACGAAGTTAATATATACTAGTCGTTTTTGTTGTGAGATCATGACACATGAAAGAGCCGTTCTCCAACCAAAGAGGAGTGAAGTTTAAGTTTAAAATTAAGTGATGATCATTAACTTAAGGATATCTCAAAAGTAGTGATAGCTTAGAAAGCCCGTGATGATCAATAGTGTAGGTTGGGGTGCCTCCTTGGGACAATGAACTTTGGTATTTTGTTAACTGATGATGGGTGTAATGGAATATTCTACTCATTATTTGAGAACACGTGTCTCCTCATTATCCATATTTCTGTCTCCTATTTGAAATATGGAAATTATAATTTCTAATTTCTAGTAATTAAGATTACATTAACAGAGGCTCTTTTAGCATCTGTCATCTATAGCAAATTGTGATTCTCCTAATTTCCTAGTCGTGAATGATGAGTGTAGCATTGTTTCTACACAAGTTTTTTTTTCAGTACATAATTTTGTACAGTATATTGCGATTTTTTTTCAGTTTATTATTAAATAACTTTTGAGCCTTTTCATTTCAGTGCGAAAGATGAGAAAGAAGTTGCGTTGTGTGTAAAAGACCTGAATTCACCCAGCTTCTATCCATCAATGATCTCACTTTGGGTTACTGATTCCTTTGAGAGGAAGGACAAGGAAAGGGATCTTTTGGCAAAGCTTATAATTGATCTAACTATTTCTCGAGATGTGGCGATAAGTCAAGATCAGCTAATTAAAGGGTAAGCACAGCTGTTTTTCCTATAAAATGCACACAGTTCTACTTTCCTATAAAATGCAAGTTCAATCTTTGAAGCACTTGGATCCTCTGTTTTAACTTTATGTTGGTGTTTACTCTGCCAGGTTTGAAAATGTTCTGACTACCTTGGAGGATGCAGTAAATGATGCCCCTAGAGCATCAGAATTTCTTGGTCGCATCTTCGGGAAGGTAATATTGGAAAACGTGATACCGTTTAATGAAATTGGGCGTTTGATATACAATGGCGGGGAAGAGGAAGGACGCCTTGTGGAGATTGGGCTTGCTGCTGAAGTTGTTGGGAGCACATTGGAGATGATAAAGCTAGAGCAAGGTGATTCCGTGGTGTCAGAGATCTGCAGAAGCTCTAATGTGCGGTTAGAGAGCTTCCGGCCTCAAGGTTCCAGCAAGCAATGGAAGTTAGACAAATTTATTTAGGTAATAGGTGGGAGGGATTGTATCTTGGTAGAGATTCATGTCTAGCTTTTAGGGCACAGTTTAATTTTGCTGATATATATTTAAATGGTGATCAATACAAGGGTTTTTATCCTTGAACGTTTTTTAGTACCATTATTTTTTCGAACTGCAATAGTAGCAATAGGATGAACCAAATTTTTTTCACCTATCCTCCACCATTATAAAATTAGAACTTGGAAAGAACTGCAGCAGAAGTTGGGCAGGTAAGGTTAATCTGTAGGCTGGATCATGAGCAAGCCTTAAAACTTGAAACCATAAAGTTCTTTATCATGAGCAAGCCTTAAAACTTGAAACCATAAAGTTCTTTTGAACATCATTTCGGTTTCTTCAAACAGTTTGGCTATTAAATGAACCAAAAAAGAAGAATTGTAGTCTTGGGTTGTAATCTTTTAGACCTCAGTTGCTTTCATGTTAATCTTGGATTAAAATAGGTTGTCGGAGATAGTGATTTAAATAATCCATCCATCAGAAGTTATTTATTTATGTTGTGATTAACAGATATAATATAGTTTAAATAGTTTTGTCCACATTATGAGCTCTTGAGAATGTGCGTAGAAACTTTTCTAAAATGTTAAGAGTCGGAAGTTGTCTTATAAGAACAATTTATCATGTGTTTATGTTTATGTGCACAATTTGAGTTTCTAATCGAAATTTACTGATCAACTTAATGGGTTGTCAATGCATTTTGCCTATTTACTCATTTAAGACCAGGATTCATGTCAATGCATTAACGGGGCCGGGTCGTGTCAACCCGAAATCGGTTCGTCACAATTAAACGGGTTTTGGGTCAGGCCGATTCCGGGCTAGGCTTAACGGGCCGGTTCGATTCCGAGTCCAATAGTAATTTTTCAAGAAATAATTTGGGACCGGCCCCCTACACCTAACCCGGTCAGAACCGGCCCAAAATCTGGTCAAAACCAATTTTTTCTTTTAAAGTTTTTTCTCCAATATACATTATATATACTCACCTATTTACATTTTAAATACGTTAAACAATATATATATATATATATAGTATATACTACATTAGAATTAAAAAAACATATACATATATACACGATTACACATGTAATCATGTATACGACTATACGTTAGTTAAATATATATACTACTTTAAATAAACATATACTACAAGATATATACTACGATACATATACTAATTTATAAAACATATACACAAGTATACGTTAAATATATACCACTTTAAAGTCTATAGAAAACATATACACATATATACGTACCATTCAATATATATACTACTTTAAAGCATATACTAAAGAATATATAATACAATGTATACACTAATTTATAAAACATATACACATGTATACGTTAAATATATATTACTTTAGAGTCTAGAGAAAATTTATACATATATATATGTACCATTCAATATATGTACTATTTTAAGAAATATACATACAACATATAAACACTATATATATATATATACTAATTTATTAAACATATACACATGTATACGTTAAATACTACTTTAGAGCCTATAGAAAATATATACACATACATACGTACCATTCAATATATATGTACTACTTTAAATAAAACATATACTACAATGGGCACATTGGAGTCTTACCGGGAGGCTATGACGATACAATGGGCACATTGGGGTCTTACCGGGAGGCTATGACGATGTGCATGGAGGTTTTGGTTTTGGTGAAAAATGGTGAGGGAGCTGCTCTGTTGGATTTTGTGAGGGTCTTTGGGCTAGTGGTAGTGAATTCGAGCTTTCCGAAGAACGAGGATCACTTGATTACCTTCCGAAGCGCGATAGCCAGGACACAGATTGACTTTTGGCTGCTTAGGACGGGGGATAGGGTTTTATATAAGGACTGTAAAGTCATTTCGAGTGAGCAGCTTTCGATCCAGCACAGGCTTCTAGTGATGGACTTGTCTATCAAGAAGAGCAAGAAGAGAAAGACCGGGGAGGGTCAACCTAGAATTAAGTGGGGTGGCTTAACTCCAGTTAGTGTACTAGAGATAAGGGAAAAAATGACGGAAATGAGGGTGTGGGAGTGCAGGGGGGACGTGGATGTTATGTGGGATAGGGCTATCGGCTGCATCACGGAGACTGCTAGAGAAGTGTTGGGTGTTTCGAGGGGTCGGGTAGGACGTCATAAGGGGGGCTGGTGGTGGAATGAAGAAGTGAAGAAGAAAGCGGAGATTAAGAAGGAGGCGTATGTTAAGTTGATTGAGAGTAAAGATGAAGAGGAGAAGCGGGTGAATAGGGAGGTTTACAAAGTAGCAAGGAAGGAGGCTAAGTTAGCAGTTAAGGTTGCTAAGTCAGCAGCGTTCGAGGGCTTGTATGCGGGGTTAGAGGAGAAAGGCAGGGAAAAGAGGTTGTATAGGCTTGCTAAAGATAGGGAGCGGAAGGGTCGTGACCTCGATCAAGTAAAGTGCATTAAGGGGAAGGATGGTAGTGTTTTGGTGGAAGATGCCCATATTAAGAAGAGATGGCAGGAGTACTTTCATAAACTTTTGAACGAGGAGGGGGACAGAAGTATTGAGTTAGGGGAGCTGGAGCATTCAGAAGAGAGCCGTGATTTCAGTTACTGTAGTCATTTTAAGGTTGAGGAGGTTAGAGAGGCTATTCGTAGGATGCGGAGGGGTAGTACGACGGGGCCTGACGAGATTTCGGTGGATTTTTGGAAGTATGCTGGTGGGGCAGGTTTAAGGTGGTTGACTGATTTGCTTACTGATATTTTCAAGACTGCCAGAATACTTGAGGCTTGGAGATGGAGTACGTTGATTCCATTATATAAAAATAAGGGTGACATTTAGAGTTGCAACAACTATAGAGGTATAAAGCTGTTGAGTCACACTATGAAGATTTGGGAGAGAGTGGTTGAGCGGAGATTGAGGAGAGTCGTGTCCTTTTCGGAAAATCAATTTGAATATATGCCTGGTCGCTCAAAGACAGAGGCAATCACCTGGTGAGGAGATTGGTGGAGCAGTATAGAGAAAAGAAGAGGAATTTACACATGGTATTCATCGACCTAGAAAAGACGTATGATGAAGTCCCGAGGGAGGTTCTTTGGAGATGCTTGGAGGTGAGAGGGGTCCCAGTGGCGTACCTCAGAGCTATTAAGGACATGTACGATAGGGGGAAGACCCGAGTGAGGATAGCGGGAGGAGACTCAAAGCATTTTTTGGTCGATACAGGGTTACATCAGGGATCGACTCTTAGTTCGTTCCTATTTATGTTGGTGATGGACGTGTTGACGTGGAGTATTCAAAGCGAGGTGCCTTGGTGTATGTTATTTGCGGATGATGTAGTGCTGATTGATGAGACACGGGGGTGTGTGAATGTCAAATTAGAGGTTTGGAGGCAAACCCTTGAGTCTAAGAGGTTCAGGTTGAGTAGGTCCAAGACGGAGTATTTGAAATACAAGTTTAGTGACTTGAGGCAGGAGGATGAAGTGGTGGTGAGGTTGAACTCCCAGGATTTTTATAAGAGGGATAGTTTTAAGTATCTTGGGTCTATGATTCAGGGGAATGGTGAGATTGATGAGGATGTCTCTAAACATATTGGAGCAGGTTGGATGAAGTGGAGGCTCGCCTCAGGAGTGTTGTGTGATAAGAAGGTACCATTTAAGCTTAAAAGCAAATTTTATAGAGTGGCAATCCGTCCGGCCATGTTGTATGGAGATGAGTGTTGGCTAGTCAAGCATTCCCACATCCAAAAATTGAAGGTGGCGGAAATAAGAATGTTGCGTTGGATGTGTGGGCTTACTAGAAGGGACAGAATTAGAAATGAGATTATCCGAAAAAAGGTGAAAGTGGCTTCGGTGGAGGACAAGAAACGGAAAGAAAGGTTGAAATAGTTTGGGCATGTGATGAGGAGGAGCGCGGATGCCCCAGTTCGTAGGTGTGAGAAGCTAGTTTTGGATGGTTTCAGGAGGCGTAGAGGCAGGTCGAAGAAATACTGGAGGGAGGTGATTAGACATGATAAGGAGCAACTTCAGTTTACTGAGGACATGACCCTAGATAAGAAGGTGTGAAGGGCGCGGATAAAGATAGAAGACTAGTGTTAGTGTGTGGGTTGTAGTAGGCAGTAACGAGAGATCTTGTGTAACCCGGTTAGTAATCCTAGGGCTGTGTACATAGGTGTCTTTGATATGTGAGTGTATGTTACTACTAGGTGGGTGTCTTATTTCTTATTTCTTAGTTCCTAATTTCTTATTTTGTGTTGCCCTTATTTCTCGTATTTCGTATTTCTCTAATTTCTATTTTATTATTTCTTATTCCTTATTTCTGTTATGTCACCCATCCCCGTGTTTGCTATTCTTTATCTTGAGTCGGGGGTCTATTGGAAACAACCTCTCTACTTCTTCGAAGGTAGCGGTATGAACTGCGTACATCTTACCCTCCCCAGACCCCACTTGGTGGGAATACACTGGGTTTGTTGTTGTTGTATTGTTGTAAATATAGTTATATACTAATTTATAAAATATATACATATGTATACGTTAAATATACACTACTTTAGAGTCTATAGAAAATATATACACATATATACGTACCATTCAATATATGTACTACTTTAAAACATATA
>NC_061111.1:201682005-201722762 GCF_002878395.1 Capsicum annuum | reverse complement strand
TACAAGATATATACTACAATATATATACTAATTTATAAAATATATACACATGTATACGTTAAATATATACTACTTTAGAGTCTATAAAAAATACACACACACACACACACACACACACACACACACATATATATATATATATATATATATATACCATTCAATATATGTACTACTTTAAAAAATATAAATACAACATATAAACACTATATATATATATATATTAATTTATAAAACATATACACATGTATACGTTAAATATATACTACTTTAGAATCTATAGAAAATATATACACATATATATGTACCATTCAATATATGTACTGCTTTTAGAAAATATACATACAACATATAAACACTATATATATACTAATTTATAAAATATAAACACATGTATACGTTAAATATATACTACTTTAGAGTCTATAGAAAATATATACACATATATACGTACCATTCAATATATATGTACTACTTTAAATAAAACATATATTACAATTTATATACTACAATATATACACGCACTATATATATAGTTATATACTAATTTATAAAACATATACACATGTATACGTTAAATATATACTACTTTAGAGTTTATAGAAAATATATACACACATATATGTACCATTCAATATATGTACTACTTTAGAAAATATACATACAAAATATAAACACTATATATATACTAATTTATAAAATATATACACATGTATATGTTAAATATATACTACTCTAGAGTCTATAGAAAATATATACACATATCTACGTACCATTCAATATATGTACTACTTTAAAACATATACATATATTACAAGATATATACTACAATATATATACTAATTTATAAAACATATACACATGTATACGTTAAATATATACTACTTTAGAGTCTATAGAAAATATATACACATATATACGTACCATTCAATATATGTACTACTTTAGAAAATATGCTACTTAATATAATAAATTAATAATACTTGATAGTAAATTAATAATATATTATAATTAAGTATTTAATTTAACCAAGAAGTTCAATTTAAATCATTAAATGGAAAAATTTACAAGTAAGGAGTGAATGAATGTTATATTTTATTGATTGCAAAATGCAAAATGATTCAAAATTTATAATGTACATGAATGAAAAATCTACAAAGTTTTCATCATTTTTTCTAACTCATCCATGTTAACATTAACGGGAACTTGCATAGGATAGTCAAAGTCAATGGGGGCAAAACCATGCATTGGACTTGATTGTGCTGAGTTCTCCCTTGAAGTCGTAATTTCTTCAAGATTCTGTTTGTCTTTCGGCTCCACCTCCATTCCTTGATTTCTTCGTTCCGCTCTAATCCAATCTCTAAAGCAAACTAGAACATTCATAGCATTGCTTCCCAATGAGTGTCGGTTGTCTCCAAGCTGTTGTCGTCCTTAACTAAAAGCGCTCTCCGATGCAACGGTTGACATTGAAACATTCAATATATCTCTAGCTAATCTTGAAAGCACAGGATATTGTGTTTCATTATTCTTTCACCAATCCAATGCATTGATCCGTCATCTACGATCCTCTATCGGCGTTTGGAGATAATACTTAAGCTCTTTCCGAGAAGCTGTTGTGTAAGTTTTCTCCTCAAAACTGTTCCAAACATTTAAGTCATAAAAGTAATCAGAAAAACCACTATGTGCCGGCCTTTTAGAAGATGATGGTTCCTCGGGAGGATGAGGAGCGACAGTTGGAGTAATATTTTTCGGTACAGCTAAATCAAGTAAATCAACATAATGGTTATATAATTTATCTATGTAAATGTTCGCATCACTCATAGCCGTACACAAATCTGGTTGTTCTGCTTCTTCATCATTAGAAGCATTGTTAGTATTTATTTCTAAGTTAGAATAACTAAGAGTACTAAAGTGGCACATAGTAGTATATTTCATACATGGATTTAGTATAGCACCAACCAAGTAAATAGGGGAAATCGAAAAAAAAATATTTTTTAAATTTTGCAAACATAGCACCAACAACTTCTTTATAACCTTCTTTATTCTTATATTCTTTGAGCAAAACAGAAATATCGGGTATATATGCTAAAATATTACAAACAGTAGGATAATAAGCACCGAAAAATTCAACCGTAGCTATATAATTTTTTTTCAAAATCTTAACAAGATCATCAATTACAGCCCAATCATAATCATGTAGCATACATTCAACCGAATCAGTAAATGAACCACAATGTTGATTAAAAGTTAGTGTAATAGGAACTCTATAAGCCTGACAAGTTCTTAAATAATCATACGTAGCATTCCATCTAGTATCACATTCTTTAGGCATCAATATCAGTCTAAGTCTATTTTCTTGACATTTATCTTTAAATTCTCTAATTCTTTTTCTTCGATTATTTCCTTGAATAAAACCAATAGCAAGTCGGATTTTTTCAATATAAAGCTCAAAACATTCAAGACCATCTGTTACAATTAAATTATATATATGACAAGCACACTTAACATGAAATATTTCAGGTAATGGCGGAGAGAGCTTAGCTTTTAACTTTGTAATAACAATCTTATTGTTAGAAGCATTATAAAAAACAATACATAAGACTTTTTTTTCAATACCATAAAATTCTGCAACTTTACTAGTCGAATCAGCAATAAATTCTCCAGTATGTCTACGATCTTCATCATACAAAAAAGCAAGAATACGTATTGGCATAACATAATTACTATTTATCCAGTGAAAAGCAATGATTAAATAATCATTTTTATTAAAAACACGACCAAGATCAGAAGTTAGAGCCATTTTATATTGAATATTTTTTAACATTGTAGAAAAATAAAAAATATATTGTGAATGAAGTTTAAAAATATCGGCCCGACAAGTACTTCTAGGAATACCATTAAATGTAGGATTATAAATTATTTGAATATAATGAATAAACGCATCCAAAAAAGGAAAACTGAAAGGTAAACAACCCACAACTACCATTTTTGCTATTTCTTTCCTGTCTCCATATTTATTATAATTCTTAATTACCTGACCTGTTGTTGGATCCATTTTAGTTTGTGTTGGCCCACCAACAGCCTCACCACCTTTTGCAATAAATAACTCTCTTTCGTGATTATCATTTATATGTCTTATTAACATACCCGTACCCCCTACTTGCCTCTACTTTTATGCTTATATATTTGTTGACAAATATTGCATTGCACCTAGGTATCTCCTATACGTGTAAGAAATTGTCATGCAATACTAGTTGTTCTACGAGCTCTTGGGGCACGGGGAGGACGAGGAGAGCGATTAACCGATTCAGATCTAACGTTAGCATTTTCTATTGCGGGTGTCTCACCAATATTTTCATCATCTTCATCTAAATCAACCGCATCTACTTCATTTTCTTATTCTATACCGTAATTTTTCTGAGCTTCTACATAATCCATATCGTGAGCATTTACACCTACTTCTTCCTCAAAAGGTTGATTAAGCGGTACCGGAGGCACACATGTATATCTACTACTTGAACTACCTCTACCGCCAGTAATTCGCTTTTACTACCACTACCACTTCCAGAACAATTTTTTTTGACACTTTTACTGGCGAGGTTTCTTAATTTATTCATAATATAAATCAAACTAAAAAAATTCAAAATACACAAATATAATAAAATTAAATATTCAACAATTAATACACTAATTAAAAATTAAAAGTAAGAGATGGAACGACAATACCAAATTTTAGAAGTATCCGAAAGTTGCGACTTTAGAAATTTCCACTCGTACTTTGTAATCACAAAATAAAAAAATTAAATTGAGCACTTTAGGAAATATATAGAATATTTGAGAATTAAAATTTGAGAGAGAATGAAAATTGTTTGGAAAATGATTTGAAAGTATAAGGTATTTATAGGAATTTTTTTGGGTTTTAAAAAATATTTAAATTATTATTTTTTATTTTATTTTTAATGTAAAGGGCCAAATAACTGTTTTTTTGATCCAAACGGCCATATAGCCATTGGGCCCAACGACTATATTGGCCCAATGATCAAAATTTAATTTTTAATAAAATAAATAAAAAAATAATTGGGCCGGTTAGCCGGCGGGCGTGAATTAGGTTGGGTCCGGGCCGGATTAATCGGGCCTAAAAAAATTGGCCCAACTTGGAACCCAAAATCCTACAGCCCGGGGCTGATTGATCCGGGTCAAACTAGGTCGGACCTTGTATATGGGCCAGATCGGACCGGGTCAACCCGGCCCGATTGACACCTTTAATATTTTTACACTAAAAGTGATTACTGTTAAAGAATTATCGAATATTGGCAGCTATGCTGACTCGTACAAATTCAGTTATGGGTTTAATTTGATTTTTGATAGCAAATTAATTATGTTGATTGTTTAATTTATTCTTTATTATTATTATTATTATTATTATTATTATTATTATTATTATTTTACTTTTTTATTTTTGTAAAATTTCCACAACTCTAAAGATGTACTAATACTTAATTGTTTTGTCCTAATAAAATATAATTACAAAATGTGAGATAAGTCATGTCACTATACTTTAAAACAGTATCACCACCAACAAAGATACTAAACACCCATTATTAATAAAAGATTATAAAAGTGAACATGGTCTGATTCGAGTTTTGTTTGACTATGAGCTATAATTCTTTAACATACGCATCAGTTCATTTAAAATTATAAGTCTAAATTTAGAATATATCTTAAAAAATATAAACTATGAAATACAGTAAGAAATGCTTATAAGTTGCATTATATTATTAAGTATTTTCAAGTATAGAATAATTTTAAAAATTGTATAAGTATTATGTAGGTTTAGTTTGATTTCAATTTGACCTTTTTTTTAAAAAACTAAAACCAAATCAATTATATTCAATCCGCTTTTCACTACTAAAATCCAATCACTAATCAATTTTATTTTATGATTTAACTCGATTTATCAATTTGAGGTGATTTATTAATTTTCTTTTAGCACACCTAATTTCTAGCACGACCTTGGATCCTTACCACCTTGGTTGTGTTATCTTCCCAGTTCGCATACACACTTCATATGAAATATATAGTTGTAAATAATCTTTAAAGCATGTAATTCTAAAATATAGTGAAAATATATTTACCTTATGTATACTATAGATTCATATTTTTCTTACATTTATTTTGTCATTGATCAATCTATCATTGAATCGTATGTCATTTTATGTTTCCTAATTTTAGTTCTAAAAATTTAAACACTACTCTCTTTGGCTCAGATTGGTTGTCATGTTTTATTTTTAATAAATATATTTGACTAATCTTTTTAAGTTAAATCAAATTAAATTAATTTAAATATTTTAATTTAACTACCAAAAAGTGTAATATAACATTAAATATGAGACGGAGAAAATAATCATATGTTTAGACATTAGATTCTGACGGAAAAAAAAAATAGTTGGCCTCCTAGGAGATTGAAGACTATCAGATTCTCAGCAACATCAAAGACAAGTGGTCAAAGAATCACATATATTCTAGTCACTTTTTGGTGTCCCAAAACCTTAATAATACTCTCATCTTTTCAAATTAAGTGTCAAATTTCTCATCAAATAGTTAGAAAATGCATTAAAAAATGACTATGTTAATAATAAAGGCAAATTTTTAGTATAGTAGATAAATAAATTAAAATTAGACGGTATAATTACCAAAGATAAAATTATAAACATAGTTAATTTTATTTTAAATTTATAAAATAATAAATATATTAAGACGTTGCTAAAACATGAATAATTTGAAACGTAGAAAATATTGAAATACTATATTTGTATTTGCGTCTAGGTAGGCACAAGACAAGGGACTCTTAAACTTTTCATCACATAAAGATTTCATAGTAATTAGCAGTAATTAATTAGTCTTAGATACAACATAGGATTTGTCAAAATATCTTGAGGCTAATAGCCTGTTATTTCCAACCTTGATTCTAAGGATCTTTACTTTGGTTCGCCAAATGTATCACTTGCTTCTTTTTTTTTTTTTTTTCCCGCTCGGTGTCCTGTACATGCATTGGAACATGACTAAATTTAGATTTGCATTGGGAAGTCCCAGATTAAGGGTAAAACACTTCCTAATAAAGACAACTACGTACCCGAGACTCTTTGATTAAGAATGAATGTGCCGCCAGAAGCAGAACCCCATATTTCGTTTAGAGAATCTCCTAATTGTTCCAAAGACAACCACGATTAATGCATCACTTGTCTAACATGAAAGATTTAATCAATTCGCACTAAAAATGTTTTTAAATTGTATTAATAGTTAACTTGATATAATAGATTGATTATAGTACTACCATGTTACTAGCTAATGTTCGTTCTAAAATTTTACTGATAATTAGTTTGTAAATGATCGGTTGTAGATATTGTATAAAAACAAATTAAATTTATATACTACTATTAGCACGGGTGAAGCTAATAAGGACAAGCATGAGTCTGGCCAAACTTAATAGCTTTAGCGGGTGAAGCTAAGAAGGACAAGCATAAGTTCGGCCAAACTTATATTTTGTAGTAAATTTAAATTCCAGTTCAATACATTTTACGATACGAATTGCAAATTCAAAATTCACATCTTCATTCTTTCTTAAGTGAATCAACAAATGCATGCAAGGATTCTTTCGAACGAACTGAAGGAAAATTTTGATTTTTGCTTGATAAACCATTATCATTATTCTTAATAAACCATTTTCCATGGAAATGTAAATAATCTAAAGATTATAGAACCACACTCCTACTCCTATTTGAGAAAGTCAAAAAGTGTACCATACATATGATGATAAAACTTATACCTAATACTAATTCGAAGATTAATAACATCGAGCAGCAATATCAAATTAATGACTTCTTATAATAAAATATTGTTTTACGCAAATTATGACCTAATGGTTCCTTTTCTAACATACAAACAGTACTAATATAGCTACTATATATTTATTTAATTGTTTAAGAGATCCTTTTATTGGATATACCACTGGATAATCATGAACACCAAGATCATACAGGAAGATCTAATGGACAGGAGGCAGAAGTTAATGATGGGCAATTAATCATAATAGTAGTAGTTCATAGATGTGAAATCACGTTATAATGATTATTGCAACTTGCAAGTGATTAATTAGGATTAATCCTAGTCTGAAAATTTAAAGTACTTTTTTATTTTCCGTTGAATCAAAATTCACATACTCTAATCCAATCCAGTTTACTTGTCATGTTTTTCTTTGCACTTCTCTTAAAAAATGGAGTATTAATTTGATTGAACTGTCCTTTTATCTTTTTTATATCTCAATTTAATAAGTACTATTTTCTTCACCATAGTAATCTCTCTTTGTATTTATAAGGAAATAAAGAGTTAATATGTCTTTATTTTCCAAAATAATAACTATTTTAGATTATGTATTTTTAATAAGCACGATAATTAAAATGGGTCTGAGGGAATAGTATTTGTTTTTTTGTGATCGTAAGCTATTCAGTGTGAGACAAGAATAGAAGCACCGACAAAACAAATTTCGTGATTTTTTTTTATTTTTGAAAAAAAATGCAGAATTATTGGTGGTTATTCTTCATATTGCAAGTTGAATCAAAATATTTTTCAAATAAATTATCATCAGAAATAAAATTCTGTTAATTATAAAACTTATTTATTTTTCGTCAGTAGGAAAATTTTGAGTAGGGGTATATAAGAGTTAAAATTAAATGCTTCAACGAAGATGTTTTCAACAGAACAACAACAACAAACTCAGTATATTCCCGCCTAGTGGGGTCTGGGAAGGGTAGAATGTACGCAGTTCATACCACTACCTCTAAAGAAGTAGAGAGACTTTTTCGATAGACCCCCGGCTCAAGACACAGGATAATATACAAAAATATTCAAAGCATGAAATATGATAGAACTAACATAGATACAACATCCACAAAAATAATGTACATTACCAAATAAAATCTACGATTCATCCCCCCACCTTATCCCTCTATCCTAGTATTTTTCCTCCAAACCTTCCTATCCAGGGTCATGTCCTCAGTGAGATATAACTGCTCCATGTCACGTGTAATCACTTCTCTCCAGTATTTCTTAGGTCTACCCCTACCCCGCTTGAAACCATCTAACGCTAGTCTCTCACACCTACAAATTGGGGCATCCATGCCCCTCCTTATCACATGACCAAACCATCTCGACTTCACTTCCCATATTTTTTCCTCCACCGATACCACTCTCACCTTCTCCCGAATAATCTCATTCCTAACTCTGTCAGCCCTTGTAAGACCACACATCCAACGCAACATCCTCATTTCCGCCACCTTCAACTTTTGGATATAGGAAGTCTTAACTGGCCAACACTCCGCTCCACACAATATAGTCAGCCGGACTGCAACTCTATAGAATTTACCTTTAAGTTTGAGAGGCACCTTCTTATCGCATAAAATCCCCGAAGTGAGCCTCCATTTCATCCAACCTGCCCCAATATGGTACGAGACATCCTCATCAATCTCTCCATTTTCCTGGATCGTAAACCCAAGATATTTAAAACTATCGCTCTTACAAACTGCCTGAGAGTACAACTTCACCACCACCTCCTCCTCTTGCCTCGAGTCATTAAACTTGCACTCCAAATAATCTGTCTTGATCCTACTTAATCTGAAACCTTTAGATTCCAGAGTTTGTCTCCAAACCTCCAGCTTATCATTAATACCTTGCTGCAACTCACCAATCAAAACTACATCATCCGCAAAAAGCATACACCAAGGCACTTGACCTTGTATACTCCGTATCAACACATCTATCACACGGCAAATAAAAACGGACTAAGAGCTGATCTCTGATGCAATCCTGTCAAGACCGGAAAGTACTCAAAATCTCCTCCCATCGTCCTTACTCGAGTCTTCTCCCCCTCATACATATCCTTAATCGCTCTTATATACGCCACAGGAACCCCTCGCCTCCAAGCATCTCCAAAGAACCTCCCCAGAGAACTTGTCATACGCTTTTTTCAAATCAATAAATACCATGTGAAGACCCCTCTTCCACTCTCAATACTGCTCTACAAGTAAAATAAATAAAAGAAAAAAAGTCGAGTAATAATGACAAATGTAATAATGCAGCAAGAAATTTTGTAAGATTATCAGAAAAAAGTAAGCAAAGTTTTTGTCGACTCAGCTGAATTATTTAAACCGAAACTTAACTCTAATGACATCTCTATTTCCCTTTCTTTAATTCCACACCAGTCAAACTAAAAAGTAATTAAAAATTAATTATGAGGAGATATATCCATCACAAATCTCAATTAAAATTTTATGTAAGGCTTTGATGATTCAATAATTTCTTGGAGACATGAATCGACTTTGAAATTCCCACGGAGACTTTTGTGTGGACTTATGAATGTGAAATCGATTTGATAAGGTTTGAAAATACATTATGATAATTAAGGGTACAGCTGAAGTGTACAACTAGCGATAGCTGTAAAACTATCTAAGTAATTGTAGTTAGTTAGACGATTACTAACTAATAAAGTAATTGGATTAGCATTAGCTAAGTGGAGGTTGTATATAAATTGAGTGCTCATCTTCATTTCAGTTGTAACACGCTACAGTAAGTGAAATTTCTCTCAAAGCTTCTGTTCTTCCATGGCTGATTTTAACATGTTCGCCAAGGTAGAAAGCAGAGTATTGGCGTATCCGAAATCTTCATCATCGCTGTGAAATCCAATTCCAAATTAGGGCTATCTGGTAAGAGTAACAATTGACGCAATCGAAATTGACCGTGAATATCAACTTCTTCACCAAAATTGAAGCAGTTCAATGGCTCTCAACAGTGAAGAAACAACATCAGCTCGGACGCAAAATCAACACAACACTCAGCAAGATGATCAAATACATCACAATCATCCACTGTATGTGCATCCTTCGGATACTCAAGGTTCTATTCTTACCTCTATTAAGCTACAAGGCTCAGAAAACTATTCATTATGGAGCAAATCCATGAAATTGGTACTACAAGGAAAAAACAAGCTAGGTTTTGTTTTAGGAACTTGTAAGAAGGAAAATTATCAGTCTAATCTTCATGATCTGTGGGATAGATGCAATGCCATTGTATTAGGATGGATTTTGAACACCGTCTCGAAGGAGTTAATTACTTCTGTAATCTACGGATCCGATGCGCACAAAGTATGGGAAGATCTTAGGGAGAGATTCAATAAAGTAAATGCATCTCGAGTCTTCTTTCTTCACAAAGAAATAGCTACACTCACACAAGGAACGTCATCTGTTTCTACTTATTTCAGTCGTTTAAGAGAGCTTTGGGATGAATTTGAAGCTCTAGTGCCTCCACCAAATTGTTCATGCCCTGAATCGAAGAATTACGCTGAACATTTCCACATGCAGAAGCTATGGCAATTTCTCATGGGCTTAAATGAGACGTATGATCATTCTAGAAGTCAGATCCTCATGATATATCCACTTCCAAATGTTAATCAAGCCTATGCCATGATTGTGAATGTAGAAAGTCAAAGGAGAAGTATGATAGGTAATTTCGGAGGAATACTCAGTGAAGTTGGAGACTCAACAGCTCTTATGAGTAACAGGAATGCAAATTATCACAACAATCATAACAATTACAACTCGGGGTACAATAACAACAGTGGAAATCTTGGAAGCACTTTCTCAGGTTATAATAGTGGGTTCAGACCTAGAAACAATGCTGGAAAATCAGGTTTATTTTGTGACTACTGTAAGATCAAGGGTCATACAAAAGATGTGTGCAGAAAGCTACATGGTTATCCATCAGACTGGAAGTTCAAAAAGAAGGGACACCAATCAAGGTCGTATGCTAACAATGTTGTGAACACTGACTATACAACATCTGATGAGCAACAACCTTACACTCGATATGCAGATTCTCATATTGCAGACTCTCATCCATACTTTGAATCATCTTCTGAAGAACAATTTGTTCCCTTCTTTACTATGGAGCAACATTCTCAGATTTTGCAGATGCTAAATAGAGGTAAGGAGCATATGTCTGAACCAGTTACTAAGTTAAATAAGCTAACTCCACAGAACTTCGAAAAATTATTCCAGCAAGTGGAAGAAGTCAATATTGACAATGTTGTGACACTCAATGGTGTAGTCTCTCAGATATTTGATAAAGCTTTGATGGAGCCAACTTTTTGTGAGATGTATGCCAACTTTTGTCAGCACCTAGCAGCCGAGTTGCCTGATTTGAGTGTAGACAAAGAAAAAATCACTTTTAAGAGGTTACTTCTAAACAAATGTCAGGAAGAGTTTGAGCGAGGGGAAAGAGAAGAACAGGAGGCTAATGTGACTAACGAGGAAGGCGAAGTGAAACTGTCAGCAGAGGAGAGGGAGGAAAAAAGAGTAAAAGCACGGAGACGTAGGCTGGGCAATATAAGACTGATTGGTGAACTTTATAAGAAGAGAATGTTGACTGAGAGAATTATGCATGAGTGCATCAAGAAGTTATTAGGTGACTATCAAAATCCTGATGAGAAGAATGTTGAAGCTTTGTGTAAGTTGATGAGTACAATTGGGGAGATGATAGATCATGCCAAAGCAAAGGAACATATGGATGCTTACTTCGATAGGATGGAGAAGTTATCTAATAACATGAAGCTTTCTTCTAGGGTGAGGTTTATGTTGAAGGATTCAATTGATCTAAGAAAGAACAAATGGCAGCAAAGGAGAAAAATTGAAGGTCCTAAGAAGATTGAGGAAGTGCATAGGGATGCTGCCCAAGAACGACATTTGCAAGCTACTAGACTTGCTCGTACTCCTAGTCTGGGGGGTTCTAATAGAAGGGGTCAACCCATGGATTTTGCTCCAAGAGGGAGTATGTTATCTTCTCCGGGCCCCCAGATGGGGGGTTTTCGACCTATGTCTCCACAGGTCCGCGGGTATGGCCTGCAGGACGTACGGGTGGATGAGAGACACTCTTTTGAGAATAGGACATTATCACTTCCCCTGACCCAGAGTCCTCTTGGTGATGATCCGATCACACTTGGACCCCAAGGTTGTCTTGCAAAGGGAATGTCTTCCAGGGGCCAACCTGCAGGACCAAGCACTCCATTCACTGATAATATGCCAAGTTTTGGAGACTCAAGAAGGATGACACATGCCCAAAATGGCTATGGTTCTTTGCCAGAGTGCCCCCCGTATGGTTCAAGAGAGGAGCTTATGCCCAAATACATGCCTGAGCGATTATCTAGTCAACATGATCAAGCAAGTGCACCAGAAAGAAACCTGCCTTATGGGAGTAAGGATCGTGGATTTGATGCAGCTCGGCCTGTTTCACCACTTGTAAGAAGTGGAGGGCCAACTTCCACACAGAATGTTGCTCCTGACAAGATTTGGTCAGAAGAGCGTCTGCGGGACATGTCTTTGGCTGCTATCAAGGAATTCTACAGGTACTTTCTGAACTGATTATTATTTACTTGCATTATACTGGGTTTAGTCTGGCTATGTTATATGGTATACATAGTGTGCATACATGCACCATTTTAGAATTGTTGGTTTATCTACTTAAATGAGTACGTACCATTCTGGAACTGTTTTCAGAAAGTTGCTTCTGATATGAGGAAGATTTTGGTTGAAAACTTGTCCGACTTATTCATGGTACCGTCATGAGCTTCTACTAAACTTTTGGGAAGCATTCACCTATCTTATGGTTCGGCAATTATAGATCCTGAGAAGTTCTCTTCCAACGAAGTTTATATATGGAAGTCGTTTTTGTTGTGAGATCATGACACATGAAAGAGCCGTTCTCCAACAAAAGAGGAGTGTAGTTCAAGTTTAAAATTAAGTGATGATCATTAACTTAAGGATATCTCAAAAGTAGTGATAGCTTAGAAAGCCGTGATGATCAATAGTGTTGGTTGGGGTGCTTCCTTGGGAAGTTTGAAGCACAATGAACTTTGGTATTTTGTTAACTGAGGATGGGTGTAATGGGATATTCTACTCACTATTTGAGAACACGTGTCTCCTCATTATTCATATTTCTGTCTCCTATTTGAAATATGGAAATTATAATTTCTAATTTCTAGTAGTTAAGATTACATTAACTGAGGCTCTTTTAGCATCTGTCATCTATAGCAAGTTGTGATTCTCCTATTTTCCTAGCCGTGAATGATAAGTGTAGCATTGTTTCTACACAAGTTCTTTTTTTCAGTACATAATTTTGTACAGTATATTGCGATTTTTTTCAGTTTATGATTAAATAATTTTGAGCCTTTCCATTTCAGTGCGAAAGATGAGAAAGAAGTTGCGTTGTGTGTAAAAGACCTGAATTCACCCAGCTTCTATCCATCAATGATCTCACTTTGGGTTACTGATTCCTTTGAGAGGAAAGACGAGGAAAGGGATCTTTTGGCAAAGCTTATAATTGATCTAACTATTTCTCGAGATGTGGCGATAAGTCAAGATCAGCTAATTAAAGGGTAAGTACAGCTGTTTTTCCTATAAAATGCACACAGTTCTACTTTCCTATAAAATTCAAGTTCAATCTTTGAAGCACTTGGATCCTCTGTTTTAACTTTATGTTGGTGTTTACTCTGCCAGGTTTGAAAATGTTCTGACTACCTTGGAGGATGCAGTAAATGATGCCCCTAGAGCATCAGAATTTCTTGGTCGCATCTTCGGGAAGGTTATATTGGAAAACGTGATACCGTTTAATGAAATTGGGCGTTTGATATACAATGGCGGGGAAGAGGAAGGACGCCTTGTGGAGATTGGGCTTGCTGCTGAAGTTGTTGGGAGCACATTGGAGATGATAAAGCTAGAGCAAGGTGATTCCGTGGTGTCAGAGATCTGCAGAAGCTCTAATGTGCGGTTAGAGAGCTTCCGGCCTCAAGGTTCCAGCAAGCAATGGAAGTTAGACAAATTTATTTAGGTAATAGGTGGGAGGGATTGTATCTTGGTAGAGATTCATGTCTAACTTTTAGGGCACATTTTAATTTGCAGATATATACTTAAATGGTGATCAATACAAGGGGTTTTATCCTTGAACGTTTTTTTAGTACCATTATTTTTTCGAACTGCAATAGTAGCAGTAGGATGAACCAAGTTTTTTTTTTCAACTATCCTCCACCATTATAAAATTAGAACTTGGAAAGAACTGCAGCTGAAGTTGAGCAGGTAAAGGTTAAGCCTTAAAACTTGAAACCATAAAGTTCTTTTGAACATCATTTCTGTTTCTTCAAACAGTTGGGCTATTAAATGAGCCAAAAAAGAAGAATTGTAGTTGGTATTGGAAATGACTTAGTACTGCTATCCTTTCGTCTTTTAGACCCTAGTTGCTCTTCATGTTAATCTTAGATTTAAATAATCCAACCATCAGAAGTTATTTATTTATGTGTATGATTAAAAGATGTAATATAGTTTTAATAGTTTTGTCCATATATTGAGCTCTTGAGAATGTGCGTATGAACTTTTCTAAAATGTAGAGTGGGAAGTTGTCTAATAACAACAATTTATCATGTGTTTATGTGTGCAATTTGAGCGTATAACTGAAATTTGCTGACAAACTTAATAGGTTATTAATGCATTTTGGCCTTTTACTTAAGTTCAGGATTCATGTTACTATCATGATATTTTCGCATTAAAACTGATTACTGTTAAAGAATTATCGAATATTGGCTATTTTGAAATAATGGTTCGAAAAGAGAATTATCAAATATTGGCTATTTTGAGATAATGGTTCGAAAAGAGAATTATCGAATATTGACTATTTTGAAATAATGGTTCGAAAAGTGGCTGACTCGTACAAATTCAGTTATGGCTGCCAGTTTGGTTTGGTCTTCGATATCAAATTAATTATTTTAATGTTTTAATTTATAATAAAATTAAATAAATAAAATTGATTTTTTTGGAAAGGGTCTAAAATGTCTTTCAACTATGTGAAATTGTGTAAAAATGTCCTTCATTTACATATTGAGCCGAAAATGTCATTTCTGTCTACCTATTGGGACTAAAATGCATTTATGTCTACCTATTAGGGTTATTTTACCTTTTTATTTAAGAAAATTATATAATACCAAAGCTTATGTTTATTAAACTACATAAAATTCCTATCATTTTTATTAATATTAATCAAATAACTAGTGCACAATATCAATTTTTCGTCCTTCTAAATTGATCTAATAAATAAAAAGAAAACCAACATAAATAGCCATTTTAAAAAATTATTACATATACGTAGCCCTATTAGTTGATTGTCAGATATAGCTTATAAAATATTTACTTTTATAACAACTTTTAATATATAGGAAAATAATTATATATTAAATTCTCATATTTCTTATTTATTTCTATTTTTTTGAAAGCCTTTGTTCATTCATTTTTTATATATACTATATCAAAATTTTATATATATATTTTTTTATTTTCTGCTTTCACGATGTCTCCATAAAAATATGTGGTACATTTATGCCATAAGAATTCATGGTATATTTATATATTATATAAATTATATTTATATCATAAAAAAATATGGTATGTATATTCCATATAAATTATATTTATACCATAAATATACATGGCATATTTTAGATATAAAAATTTTATACCATGTAATTCTGAATATATATATTTATATTTAATAAAGAATTTTTAAACAAGAAAAGTACTTCCGACATAATATGATATACCATGAATATTTATCCTATAAATTATACCAAAAATATAATAATAATCTGCTTTTGACATAAATTATGTTTATTCAACAAAATACATGGTATCTCTGTACTTTCAACATAATGATTTTTATTCCATAAATATTTATTCATAAAAAATTATGATTAAACCATTACATTAGAATTAAAAATACATGATAATGAAATAATACTAGATGATTAACATACATGAAAACAAAATGAAACATAGAGCAAATAATGAAATACTTAGTTTATTTAAGAATATTTGAATTTTAAATATAAGAGAGAAAGATTTGAAAGTAGAGATATCTTTTCCACTTTTAATTTGAAGATTGAAAATATATCTCCTAAATTATGGTGAACTGATAATAAGTTATAGCATTAAATTAGAATTTATAATTATCTTTTCTAATTCTTTTAAATGGTTATATATATATATAAAAATATTTAATTTTATAATATTAAAAAAATATTATTATTTATGTAATTAAGTTTTAAGAATGGTCTTTTAATGTAATTTGTCTAAGTAAAGGGGCAAAATAGGTCCAATAAGTAGACGGAAAGAACATTTTAAACCCAATAGTTAGACGAGAGGAGCATTTTATGCTCAATAGGTAGGTGGGAAGGATATTTTAGGCCCAATAGATAGACGGATGACGTTTTTGCACTATTTCACATAGTTGAAAGATATTTTAGGCTATTTTTCGTTATTTTTTTTGTCTCATTTTTTTTAATTATTATTATTATTTTATTTCTTAGTTTTTATTTTTGTAAAATTTCCATAACATTAAACATGTACTAATAATTAATTGTTTTTTCCTAATAAAATATAATTATAAATTGTGAAAAAAGTCATGGCATTATACTTAAAAATAGTTTCACCAATATCAAAGATTCTAAACACCAATTATTAATAAAAGATTATGAAAGTGGTTTTCCATAAATTTTTATAGTGATAGAAATAAATTATAATCACAAATAAAAATATGAATAAACATGATTTTCTTATCATTAAATGATATGGGTACAAATTTATTCATCCCTTGATTTTTCTCTCTTGATTTTCTCCGTAATTCGAGAGCTGTTAGTAACGTATTTCTCGAATGTAGAAATGTTTGGGTTTGATCTCCATGAAAGGAGGATTTATGGATCTTCTTGATGTATTTGATTATCAAGAATATAGGATTTTTATCCCTTTGTGATATTCCATGAGTTTATAAAATTATCTAAAGATATTTGAGATTTATGAATATCTCATGAATTTGTGGGATATTCGGGATACCTTTGTTTAAGGGAATATTTTCCCTTTAAATAAACTTATTTAGGGTTTAGAGTAGAGTAGCCATCAAGCAACGGGATACCTCTGTTTAAGGGAATATTTTCCCTTTAAACGGACGTATTTAGGGTTTAGAGTAGAGCAATCATCAAGCAAGGTTTAGGTAAAGTAGCCTCCAAAAACTCTAACAGAAATTGAATTCTCTTCTTGTAGAGTCCACAAACCCCCCTACTTCAACGCTTGTCAGAGTGTAGACTTGATGAAACTCAAAGACAAGTCTTGGAGTACCAATAGACCTTCCATCTTTACGTCATGCGGCTACAGATTTGTATATATGTACAAATTTGTATATTTGATTTATGAGAGAAGTGATGAAAGACAAATTTGATCCCACTGGGCGTGCCAGTTTGTTTTCAACAAATTTTTACAGTGACAGAAATAAATGGCAATCACAAATAAAAATATGAAGAAACATGACTTTTTTTTATCATTAAACGATGTGAGTACAAATTTATTCCTCGCTTGATTATTTTCTCTTGATTTTATCCCTAATTTCAGGGGATTTTCTCTCTTGATTTTCTCCGTAATTCGAGGGCCGTTAGTGGCGTATTTCTCGAACGTAGAAATATTTGAGTTTGATCTCCGTGAAAAGAGGATTTGCGGATCTTCTTGATGCATTTGTTTATCAAGAAAAAAGGGTTTTGATCCCTTTGTCATATTCCATGTGTTTATGGAATTATCTAAAAATATTCGAGATTTATGAATATCTTATGAAGTTATCGGATATTCGAAATGCCTATTTAAGGGAATATTTTGCCCTTTAAATAGTCGGGTTTAGAGTAGAATAACCACCAAGCAAGGTTTAGGTAAAGTAACCCCCAAAATTTTTAACAAAAATTGAATTCTCTCCTTTTAGAGTCCACAAAATTTCAATATCTATAAAGTGAACATAGTCTGATTCAAGTTTTGTTTGGTTATGAGCTATAATTTTTTAACATGTGTATCTGATCGTTCAAAATTATAAGTCTAAATTTAGAATATATGTTTAAAACAATATATAAATTATGAAATACAGTAAGAAATTCTTATAAGTTGCATTATATTAAGTATCTTCAAGTATAGAATAATTTTAAAAATTGTATTCAATCCGCTTTTCACTACTAAAATCCTATCACTAATCAATTTTATATTTTGATTCAACTCGATTTATATTAATAACCACTCAGTTATTTGTCAAAATTCATTACTTTCTAATTTAACTAATCAATTAGTTTGAAATGTATCACAACGCATATGCATCCTATGAATATGTATTAGAAAAATTAAAATCTGAGATATCTTATAATTTAACAAAGTTATAATAAAAAGTGTTATAACTCATTAAAAATCCGGTGCTTATTGATTTTCTGTTAGCGCACCTAATTTCTAGCACGACCTTGGATCCATACCACCTTGGTCGTGTTATCCTCGTATACACACTTCATATGAAATATACAAATGTAAACAATCTTTAAAGCATGTAATTCTAAAATATAGTGAAAATATATTTACCTTATGTATACTTATATAAATTATAGATATGATATATCATAATATTCTATATATGTTATATGATACTCTCAATACATTTCTAAAGTTTTTCATTGTTTTATCTTTTCTAGTTTAATTTACTGGCATATGGATTCATCACAGACGTTATCATGTTATTTTTATGTATATTAATTGGCTACTCAATAACATTATTAGCACAATTTTAAAAGAGAATAAGTGTCATAATGAAATAATAATCTTAAGAAAATTTTGAATGAGAAAGAAAAGGTGAGATTATAATTTATTTTTCTTTAAGTCTTGCATCGATTATGATAACGCGCTCTAGTTTAATTTGTAAGAAAATAGATTAATCATAAATATTATCATATTCGTTTGATATCTATTAATTGATTACACAATAACATTATTAATAGAATTTTAAAAAAAGAAAATGCAGATTCTGCACATCAATCGACTGCAAATATGTCGAGTCAGGACAGAGTGCACCTGTTTTGGATGCGATGTATTCTCCCTCTATCCGTAAGTCTTCTTTCTCTATCCTCTCCCCGCACAAATGTGCTGGGAGCACATTCTTAGGCTCGGGAACACTACCCGACACAATAAGTAAATTACTTTTAATTAATACTTTTTCGCTCACTTTTACTTGTCATGTTTGAAGTTAACATTCCCATTAACAAAACAAGGACATGTCTATTTTACCATACTACATCCATAATTGATGTTTTAGTATTAAGTCTTATTAAAAAATGATTTAAAGAATAAGTAATTAATGATAAAAGATAAAACACGAAAAAAAAAATCAATATCTCGATATATTAAGTGTGAAAAGTAAAAGTAAATTTACTTTTGTAATAATAAACAAACAAAAGTGATCGGAGTGAATAATTCCTTTAGTTGTATAAATGTGTGTGAACCAAATATATTCTATTGTTGCAGTTAGTGTTACGTTGACCAGAGAGGGGTATGCTAAACGAAACACCACATCATCTAATTGTTGTCACGATGATAGTAAGTTGCATTACTTGGATCGACTCGTTTAGACATTAAATTCCGACAAAAAAAAAAGTAGTTGCCCTCTTGGGAGATTGAAAACTATCAGATTCCAAGCAACATCAAACACAAGACATCAAAGAATCAAGATGGAATCACATATATTCTAGTCACTTTTGGAGTCCCCAACCTTAATAATAGTCTCTTCTTTTCAGATTAATTGTCAAAGTTCTCATCAAATATTTAGAAAATGCATTAAAAAATGACTGTTAATAAGAAAGGCAAATTTTTAGTACAGTAGATAAATAAATTAAAATTGAACAGTATGAATATCAAAGATAAAATTATAAACATAATTAATTTTATCTTAAATTTATAAAATGATAAATATATTGAGACATCGAACACCACGAATAATTTGAGACGTAGAAAATATTGAAATACTACATTTGTATTTGCGTCTAGGTAGGCACAAGACAAGGGACACTTTCACCTCTTTATCACATGAAGATTTCATAGTAATTAGCAGTAATTAATTAGTCTCAGATCCAACATAGGATTTGTCAAAATGTCTTGAGGCTAATAACATGTTATTTCCAATCTTGATTCTATGGATCTTTACTTTGGTTCGCCAATGCCATCACTTTATATATATTTTTTCATTTGGCGTTTGGTACCTGCATTGGAGCATGACTAAATTTGAATTTGCATTGGAAAGTTCTAAATTAAGGGTAAAACACTAGCTCCCTAATAAAGGCAATTAGTACCCGAGACTCTTTAATTAAGGATGAATGTGCCGCCAAAAACAGAACCTCATATTTCTTCCAGAAAATCTCCTAATTGTTCGAGAGACCAACCACGATTAATGCATCACTTGTCTAACATGAAAGATTTAATCAATTCGCACTAAAAAGGTATTTAAATTGTATTAGTATTTAACTTGATATAATAGATTGATAATAAATATTACTATGTTACCAACTGATGTTTGTTATAAAATTTCATTAATAATTAGTTTGTAAATGATCGGCTGTAAATTGTATAAAAACAAATTAAATCTATATACCATTAGCAGGAGTGAAGCTAAGAAGGACAAGCACGAGTTCAGTTAAATTTAATAGCTTTAGTTCAATGTTATATTTTGCAGTACATTCAAATTCACTTCTAAATATTTGTCAATGCGAATCTAAAATTTAAAATTCAAATCTTCATTTCGTTTTAATGCACAAGAATTCTTTCGAACAAATTGAAGTTCTGTTTCCCAAATATAGGCCTTGTGCTTGCAGCTGTGAGCTGTTAATAATTTTTCCGTTTTAATTAGCGTTTATTAATTTGGGAAAATTTTGATTTTGCCTGATAAAATTAAACCATATCCTTATTCTTAATAAACCATTATATATCCTTCATGTAACTCCGTGTACCATACATATGATGATAAAACTTATAAATAATACTAATTCAAAGACTAATTAATGTCGAGTACCAATATCAAATGATTTCTTATAGTAAAATGTTGTTTGACTCAAATTATAAACTAATGGGTTCCTGTTCTAACATACAAACAGTACTAATGTAGCTTTGATTCATTGTTAAAAATTATTGATTTTAAAAGCATATACTATATATTTATTTAATTATTTACAAGTTTCTTTTACTGGATAAACCACTGGATTAGCCGTTACATTACCTAGTAATTATTTATTTATAAACACAAAGATCATACAGGAAGATCTAATGGACAGGTGGCAAAAGCTAACGATGGGCAATTAATCATAATAGTAGTAGTTCATAGATGTGAAATCACGTTCTAATGTTAAACACTAATTATTGCAAGTGAGTTATTAGGACTATTCTTAGTCTAAATTAAACAAGATAAATCAAATTTAGTGATTTTCTTTGTTTTCCTTTTTCTTTCGAATTTTTTTCTTTGCTTATTTGTTGATCGTTATTTCTTCATTTTGCAAGTTGAATCAAAACATTTTTCAAACAAATAATCATCAGAATTAAATTTCTCTTGATTAATTTTTTTTCCCCCTGTTAAGACAGCAAATTTTGATCAGGGGTATATATAAGAGTTAAAACTGAATGCTTCACCAAAGATGTTTTCAACCGAAAAATAAGAAGGAAAAGAAAAAATAAAATAAAAAGTAAAATAATATGACGAGAAATGTACAAAATGTAGTAAGAATTTTTGCAAAATCATTAGGCAAAAGTAATCAAAGTTTTTAAATTACTTCAAGTTACTGTTTTATTGACTAGGCTGCATTTATTTTTATTAAGATTCAGACGTTTGAATCTGAATGCATATCTGAATGATTAAGATATTATTTTCAGATCTGAAAACTGAATGGTTTAGACTATTTGTTTTCCAATATCTGAATATGCAAAATTTATTTATTTACGTATATAATAAAAAATATAATTCAAATAAAAATAATTATATATTAAAAAAGTATTTGATTTAATACAATAAAATTATTATTTGATTGAAAAAAATATTTATATTTATTAGTGATAAAGGAGATGGATTGTAATGGTGGTGGTGATGGTAATGATTGATGTTAGTGATTAGTAATGTTGGTGGTGATAGTTGTGATGGTAGAGATGTTTGGTATTGTAGTAACTGCTATGATGGTGGCAATTGATAGTGGTGGTGGTGGTGGTAGTTTATGTGAAGTTGGTTGATATTAGTAGTTAGAGGTGTTGATAATGATAGCTTAAAAGTGAATACATGATGGTTGATGATGTGTTGGTGGTAGTTGAAGATGCTATTAGTTGTAATGGTGGAGATAATTATTAGTAGAGATATACTATAGTAATGATGCTGGTTGAAACAGTAATAGGGATGGCGACACCGGTGACAATGGTGGTGGCCGAAGAATGTGTGGATGTTGATGATATATTAGTGGTAGTTGACGGTGGAACTAGTAGTGATGGATGAGTTGGTAATAATTGGGATGATCGATAGTGTTTGATGATGGTGGTGCTATTAGTGGTGTTGGCATTGGCGTTAGGGTTGACGGTGGTGATAGCGGCGGACATAATTAAAATAATGGAGGTGGTAGATATAATAGCGGCTGGAAATAGTGGTTAATATCAATTATGATTGTGAATGATTGTTGTCTAGTGGAGGTTGATAGTGGTGGTTGGCGGCTAGGTGGTGGTTGACAATAGTGATGGTGGCAAAGGCGGTTAGTGGTGGTGACTGATGATTATGGATAGAGTGGTGATGAATATTATCCAATACAAGAATACCGTTTAATGATTAAGAAATTAGTTCTAGATCTGAATGAGTAAGACATATTAAGAACCAAAATCTTAATGAAAAGCAAATGCACATAATGATCAAAAGTCTTAATCATTCAGATTCAGGCCTCCATTAAGCAAACAAATAATAACCCTTAAGTCAAATTATTTAAACGGAAACTTGACTATAATGACATCTCTATTTCCCCCTTCTTTAATCCCAAATCAGTCAAACTAAAATGTAATTAAAAGTTAATTTTGAGGTGAAATAAGCAACAATTATATATTCTTTTAAATATATATATACAGAGCATATATCCATCTGATCTCAAATCTTAATTAAGATTATGATGATTCAAAATCTCTTGGACACATGAATTGACTTTGAAATTTACACGCAGACTTTTGTGTGGACTTGTGAATGCATGTGAGGTACAATTTGATACCGTTTGAAAATATTTCAATTCCAACTTAAAATTTTTTAAGAGTTATTAATTATTTAGTAGTCAAAAACTTTTCTAAACCTCTCTTTTAAGTATAGTTTTAATATAACAATATCAAAAAACATGTTCAAGCGGAAACAAATGTAAAAATCAATATATGCAACTCCATGTGCTCAAGAAAGCATTTGTTGTCTGAGTTTAATTAAGTTATTGTATATATAATATACAATGAATGGAAGTAATTTTTATAACTATTAAGTCACTTTTACTTACTTATTGTAGGTAAGTAAAACTAATTCTTTATACAAATCATAACAGTGTATATATAATTAAAAGTAATTTAAGGTTTGTCATCAAGTTTAATTTTGACATAATATAATGCATCAGCATATGAGCTCATCTATATTGATGGTTGAGTGAAACATTAGGAAATACGAAGGAAACTTCATCTTTTAATTTAGTTGGTAATGACTTTATTTGATTCTCATGACAAAAAATGATATCTAGTAAGTATTTCAAATGAAACTGCTACTATTATTTTAAATTGAGAATTCAATCAACGACTTGCTATATAATGCTAGACAACAAGTGTAAGAAAAACTACAAAAAGAACATTGAAAACAATAGCATATAATTAGCTAGGACATTATATTCCTTTTTTTGTGGATTTTGGCAGACATTGACTTGAAAGACTTCCACCCTCCATACTGCATACATGTTACGTTATAAGCAGTTGCATTAAAATCATTATAGTAAATTGGATTAGCAACACATTTTATTCGATTCAAACTCATGATACAAGACAGAGTGGGTACCTGTTGAAGATATGTGATCATCTCATTGAAAAATTTTAGTGAAATCTTTTTTGATTAAAGAATCGCAATGAGATTCGAATTCAAAATTTCTATCCGCAAGATTTACTTATATAAATAACTTAATTCATGTTCATCTACCAAATGTCCCCTTGAGGATTGGAAATAAACCATCTAATAATGCTTAGACAAATTTAGTAATTAAGTATCATTATTTTGTTGACTTCTCTATATATTCTTAACTAAGATTAGGAAAAAAAAGAGTATGTTTTACTTATGTCTAATTAAGGACAAACTCATTCAATAATAACTCTGACTTTTTTTTATTTCAAGAGCAACTTTATAGATCACTTTTTTTTTTAATCCCTGTTAAAATATAGTCGAGATAGTATCAATTAATCCAACATCTCGGCTCTATTCTATTAATAAGTTAAATTGAAAATTACACCGTGAAACTTCAAGGAAATTTCGAAAAAAAGAAGTTTCTATGTAAAATTAGGCTACATAAAATAAGTTTATTTAATTTTTTTTAAAAGAATATGACGTTTGAAAAAAGTTATTCTAGAATCGTTCACGAGATGAATCTCACTTATATATAAGAAAGAATCACAAGTTTGGTAGTCCTCACGAGGACTTTTTAGACATTTTACTTTTTTTTTAAGCAAAGTTGCTACACATGTCAAATTTGTAGTACATTGATGGTTTTCTTTTCTTGTATATTTCCATTTTTGTCCTCTCCTTTTTTTATTAAGACCATCTCCACTTGGCCTTTTGTAATTGGTTTCTTCTTGTTATTTATTGGATTGCCTCTTAATTACAACTTCTTTTATTTATTAAAAACAATAACTTTAACTTGAAAAAAATTTCGCCAAAATAACTTTTAACATGAAATTAAAATTTGCAATAATTATTTACTACACCGTTGAAATCTTTTTAAAATCTTATTTAATTTTTTTTTAAAAATATAAGTACTAAATAAGGCAACTTAATAGACAATATCTTATATTTATTATTTTTCTTAGTGGACACAAAAAAAAAAAGTAAATCAATAATTATAATAGGAAGAAAAGTTTATTCTTTAAAGGGCATGTAAGAAAATAAATATGACAACTAAATGAGTAATGTATCACTATAATTCAATTACTATTTAATTTCCTTATTCGTCATTGTAAAGTTAATTTGTGTTAAGGCCCTAAATTAATGTTCTAATTATTTTAATATAAACCTGAAGTGATAGAAATATTTGTTGTATTAAATAATTGTATAAGAAGAAAAAAAGATTTTTCATCAAAATAAATTTATTTTATCTATACTAACAAATTCATAAAGGTATCGTATTTTTTGATTTATTATTTTTATCGAACCATAATTATTTATATACTTATTTTCAAAAATTATTTATCTTCAAGAATTATCTATATATCTAATTCTCTGACAATATATTTATTTCTCAAAACCAATATTCAAATTTAAATTATTCAATTATATGATTATGAACTTAAATAATTATGAATTCTTATCAAAAGGCATGTTTAATATTTCATTAAATAAGATTAATTATAAAATAAAAATATGATATAAATTAATATTTTATTTTTCTATTATGAATTTGGGCCCGGGCTTAGCTTGGGCTTAGGTGGAACTAGTTTATCTATAGGATAAATTACACAAATTTCATACTTAAGAAATTATATTACCTAAAATTCCTTACTTTTTTAAAATTTACATAAAATCGCATTTTTTCAACTTTACTCTTGATACATATCAAGAAAAATCCACATCCTATTTTTACTCCACCATTAACTCATTCAAGATTTCCTTCCTTGTGATAATTCCCTAATTATCAATAATTAAATCATCTTCCTTCCTGATTTTTTCTCTTCCATTAATGCTTAAATCATCTTCCTTCTTGATTTTTTCTCCTCCATTAATGAATGCAACTTTTTTTTTTCTCTAATAAAATCTCTCCCATTTTTTTTTTTTTAAAATCTATTGATACATATATAAATTTATTTAGTTATTCATACATGTTTATTTTTTTAATGATGATTCATATGAATGATAAATATGATATCATTATATGAGTATTATGGTGATTCATACGATAGATACATTTTGTATGATTTTATCACGTGATACATATGATATTAATGAGTAATATATATGGTATTATGATGATTCATATGGTAGATACAATTATTTATTTTAATTATTGGGTGATTCATATATATGGTATTATGGTGATTCATATGGTAGATATAATTATTTATTTTAATTATTGAGTGATTTATATGATATTAATGGATGATATATATGGTATTTATGGTGATTCATATGGTAGATACAATTATTTATTTCAATTATTGAGTGATTCATATGTTATTAATGAAAGATAATGATATAGTCAGCGTAGGAAACAAAAGTAATAATATTTTTTTTAAAAAAGACTAAAAGCAGAATTGAAACATAATTAAAATTAAATCTAAAAAAAGCAGACTAAATTAAAGACGAAATTAAAGACGAAAAAAAAGAGAAAAAAGACTAAAAAAAATATATCTTTCATAATTAAAGATGAAAAAGAGAAATTTAATTAAAACACGTAAAGTAAATCTAAAAAAGGAGAAAAATTAAATATCTTTCCTTAAATAAAATAATACAGTGAATAAAAGAGAATCTATTATTTCCTTAAATAAATATCTTGTTAGTTTCAAATGCATCACTTTTTATATGTATCACCATTTCAAAAAATCGGGATAAAAAGTAATTAACAAAATAGTTGGGATTTTATGTAATATCACTTAAAGATTCAGGAATTTATGTAAGTTACCCAAGAAAATTGAAGAATAGGTGTCTTTTAAATCTTGAATGAAAGATTGGTGAAATTGACCAACAGATAGGGTCAAACATTATTAGGAAACTTGATCAAGTTAATTGTGGGCTTGATTAATATTTTCAAAACTTTCTAATCTTTTCAAAAATACAAATCAACCCAACCCACACCCTCTTCAATCCAAATCAACCACTCTCTCCTCTCTCTCGACAGCTTCTCTCAACTCTCTCCCAATCAACAGTTCTGCAAAATTTCTCCCTTCAACCCCCGACGATAAATAGTTGGGCTTCGAGTTTTCCTCTTCAATTCAATCAACCTGTCTCTCATCCCTCTCTCGACAGCTTCTCTTAACTCTCTCCCAACCAACTGTTCTGAAAATTTCTTATTTCAATCTTTGGTGACTTCAACATCCGACTACAAATAGTTAGGATTTTAGTTTCTTTTCGACTTCAATCAATGTGACAGCCTTGCTCTCCGGCCACAACAACTTTGAATTCTTCATCGGTCTTTTTCTTCTTTCTCAGGTAAAAATTTATGGCCTTTTTAGTTTTGAAGAAAATGAGGAACTTGAGCTAACTTCTCTTATAGTATTGGTTAATAATTTCAATATTTATTACACTAATTTGAAATGCGGTCTGAATAAAACCCTAATTTCTGATATTTCTTCTCTTCTCTTCTCTTTTCGAAGTGAATTATGATATTTTATTGTTTGTTGCATTTTTTTGAAGTTTGATTTTTATTGTTTGTGTTTATAAAAACAAAAGGACAATTTGGTTTGATTTGTTCTGTTCTTGTTCTTGGTAAAAATGGTGAAATTGCTGTTTTTTTTAACAAAATTGTGCTACTGTCTCCTCCTACAGATTACCCATCTGGTATAATATATTAACCATCTGATGCAACAAATTCATCATATGATGCAACAGATCAACCATCTGATGCACCAGAGGAACCATCAGATTATAATTCTGATGCAACAGATTAATAATTTGATGCAACAACTTTACCATATGTTGCAACAGATTAAGCTTCGGATAAAAAATTTGATGCAACTAATTAACCATCTGGTGCAATGGAAGAACCATCAGATTAATGATCTGATGCAACAGATGAACCTCCCGTTGGATAAAATCCTACCAACTCTTCCTACAGAAAAAGTCCAAGACTTGATTTTTCCAACTAATCATTCATCTGCCACGATAGATGACCCTATGTTGGAAGAAATCTAAACAATGTTGACTATTGATAACTGTTCCAACAGATCACTCATGTGTTGCAACAGATGTATGACCTGTTGCATAGACCATTCATCTTTCTTAACAGATGAGTGATATGTTTTGTATTGTCACAACATATTACTCAGTCGTTGCTACGGATTATTTAACTATTCCAACAGATCACTCATATATTGCAATAGATGATGTCACAACAGTTGTGTGATTTGTTGAACAGACTATTCATCTATCTTAAAAGATGAGTGGTATGTTTTATATTGTTGCAATAGATTACTCATCCACTGCAATAATTTGGTTATATATTGCAACAGATATACTACTTGGTGCAACAGATCATTATTTTACTGTTTTGCTTGTTTGATTTACTGTTATCCCTTTTTAACGATGCATTAATAAACAATAATATATTATTTTATGTTCCTATTAATTTTAGATAATACGGTGATCTGTTGCAACTGTTATTTTACTATTTTTCTTGTTTGATTTACTGTTATCCCCTTTTAACCGCATTAATCAACAATAATATATTATTTTATGTTCCTGTTAGTTTTAGATAATATGGTTCCCAAAAGAACAGAAACCGAATCAAGTCCAAGTAAAGGAACAAGTGAAGCAGCTAGGCTACATCCACTACTCTATGGGCTTACTTTACAAGCCTTATCTCAATCGGGAGTAGAATATGATGAACACGGGGAGGAGGAATGTTTCAAAAGAAATGATGTAGATGCTAATAGCCCTTCCACCGAAGAGCTGGTCAAAGCCTTCAGCATTGATTGTTATCTTGTGAGAATGCAGTGCGATGGTGCTGTAGATTGAACAGGTGATTTCGTGGTTAAGTTAGCCATGGAAAAATCTTTCGACGCCTTCAGAAAAATACTTTGAGAACAAAAATTGGATGCTTATTTCAGGGACAACTGCTTTGGGAAATATCTTGATTTGCGGGATGGCAACAATGCTCGTTTCCAAATGAAAATGGTATATGAACTTCTCAAGCGTAGGTTTATGTATGAAAACAAAGATAAGATGGATGGGGTGTGGATAAATTATTGTGGCATGCCTGTTTGTTTTGGTTGGAAGGAGTTTTCCATAGTTACTGGACTAAAATGTTATCCTCCTTCTCAAGTTATACCTATTCTAACCCAAAAAAACATCCCGCACACCCAAAAAAGGCAAAGGCAAGTCGTGTGATCGTGATGATCTAGCGTCCATTATTGGTCCAAGCTTCAAAAATAAAAATTTGATAGAAGCGTTGAAAGGTAAAGGTCTTTGAAAGAAGCACAAGTAGTCATTGTTCTTGGTTTTTTGATTTGTACATAATATTCTTTGGGCGAGAGACATTAACAAAAACATAAGCCTCGATTTAATAAAGCTCTCCGATGATCTTGAGGCATTTAACAGCTATCCATGAGGGTATGAAAGCTTCAAAATGACTGTCAAATATTTGTTGACTCCGTTAGCGCCAAAGACAGTCAACTTATATGGTTTGCCATGGGCTTTCATGGTAAACGTTTCTTTCTTCTATTATGATATCATTCATTTTTTTCGTTCAATAATGGTTTTGATTTATTGGCGTTATTTTATAGGCTTGGGCGTTTGAAGCCATTCCTTATTTGAGACAACAAGTGAACTACCAGAAAGGAATTTCCTATCCAAGAATCTTGAGATGGTTGTCGGCCAAAACTTATAAGAACGCAAAATTTCTTGATCTTTTCAACCCCCCGAAGGATGCAGTAAGTATAATTATAATTAATTTTTTATTTTAATTAATGTTTTTTTAATGATCTAATCATCATTCTAATATATGTAATGATTTATGTTAGAATGTGCATCCGTCGCTAGTTTCGACCAATCGAGAGTTGAAGATGTCATTTTTTCTTACTTTACGATCTTTGCAAACTTTATCGGACCCTAAGGTCATCGACAGAATAAAAATAGAATTATTTGGAGCAATAACCATTACAAGAAAAATAATATTGGAGGGTGGGCTTGTTGTTGTTGATGGAGCTGTTGTTGGTGGTAGTGGTGCTGCTGTTGGTGCTAATGATGCTCCTCTTACAGTATTTAAAGCAAACCATTATGAGTATGATCGTACTGGTTATACAAATTTTGCCTCTCCCAGTAAATGTTCTGCATGCAAATGTCAAGACTGCAGGGCGAAACATGATGTAGTGATTAATGCTATTAATGCATTAACTGCTTCCGTAAAGGAATTGACATCTAAGAGAGGTCTCATTCCATTAAAGAGAATTTTATTTCCATCCGCTCCATTAAAGATTAGGGCTAAGAGGAGAAGGAGAGTGATTTTCAGGGCATTATCAGGCATCCAAAAAAGCAAAATTGCAACTCCTCTGTCTGCGTGTTGCACTGAGCAACATATAATGTCCAAAGGAGAGCAGCACGAGCTGAAGAAGGTGAATATATTATATGTCTTTCAACTGACAAAATAAACAGACGCATATCTGTTTCAACAGATGACACATCTGCTGAAAATTATCAAACAGATATATACATCTGTTGCAACAGTTAACTAACTTATTACACCAGATACTTTATCTAGTGCAACATATGTCTCGTCTATTTTAGCAAATCAAATAGCTCTTTGTACAGCTTTTATTTGTACCAACAGATGACCTATCTGCTGCAACAGATGGTTCATATATTGCAACGGGGGGTTCATTCATTGGAAATTATCACACAGGGTCTTCCACACAGTTGATTCATTATTGCAACAGAAATATAATATGTTTGGGACAATTTAAAATGGGAAAAAGACCTGTTTGATTTGCTAGAAGAGACGAGTTATCCTTTTTTATTTTGTTGTATCTCCGTGATTAGCATTGATCAATTTTGGCTTTCCAGGTGGATGTAGAAGAAGCTAGTACTGAAAAACATTGACAATATGCTACTCTTTTTATGGAAATACGGAGAACAGAAAGACCAAAAATTGTACGCAAGCGAAAATGAAGATCTACGACGAGCAAAGCCGAATTTCATAGCATCGAATGAAGAACAACTTGTCCATACTAAGTAGATCTTTATAGCTTGAGCCTGTCAAAGCAATCCTTGGCTGTATACTTAAATTGTTGTTGATGTATTTGTTGAGATCTGTACCCATAGCAATTTTTTTACATTTCATTTATTCGTTGACTTATTTCAGCTAATTTATGAAGGCTTCAATTTATTTTATTTTGTCTACGAATATTATTTATTCCTTAGATTTGAACTTATTAATTGAAAAGGAATACTAGATTCAAATATTGCAACAGATAATGTATCTGTTATAACAGACGACACATCTATTGGAAAATTGGAACAAATTTAGACATATGTTGCAACAGGTAGGTGACGTATTAGAATTTATCAAACAGGTTTTCCCACTGTTGCAACAAATGAACTTTAGATAAAAATATCAGGATAATGTAATAGATGCATATCTGTTGGAAAAATAACAGATTTAGACATATGTTGCAACAGATGGACTTTATCTGTTACAACATACGACACATCTATTGGAATAATCGGACAGATTTATACATATGTTGCAACAGGTAGGTTATCTGTTGGAATTTATCAAACATGTCTTCCCACTGTTGCAACAGATGGAATTTAGATAAAAACATCGAGATAATGCAACAGATGACCAACCTATTGCAATAGATAAACTATATGTCAGAACAGGTAGGATAACTGTTACAACAGATGGATAATCTATTGCATTATAAAAATTCAACTTTTATTGGACATAAAAAATTGCCACTACGTTTAAAAAGGTTAAAGTGAATTAAAATAAAAAAGGCACAACCCATCAACGGTGTTTAGTTCAAACACCTAAAATAAAATAGGCATGAAGTAGACATGTTAATTTTAAAAATATAAAATAAAATAGGCATCAAATGTGTTAGTGTCAGTCCTGGCAAATTTCGCTGAGTTGCCGTCACTTGGCCCTCAACGGTCATTTCTCCCCCCTCCATTGTCTTATATATTCATCTTCCTCCTAAAATTTAACCCTAAATTCCCTAATCTTCTTCTTCATCGTCATCTTCTTTTATCTATCCAAATTCTTCAAATTATTACTTTCATTTTTTCCAACTGACCTTGACAATGTTGAGCACATCTTTCACTATTTTTTGTGATAAAGATTTTTGATATTGTAAGTGAGGTCATAAAGCTTTGTTAAACACTTCTTGGACTCAACAAAATTTGGGTCATAGGTCTTTTACTTGTAAGATTTCAAAGGTAATATTTTTTTATTTAATTAATTGATTAATTATTGACTTGTAATTATTTTGTAATTGTGTTCTTTTTTTTTTTTATAGAAATTGAGCGGATGCGATTACTTTGATTGGTATGAAGAACAAAATCCTTCACAAACAATCGTGTAATCTGGGGTTTGTTGAACAATGTCAAGGCTTCTGAAGAGAAATAAAATCGAGCAAGAAGATACTACATTGTTGCCGTTATTGCTACTGGTTTGGTGTTGTTGGGCACATGGATATTGAAGCCTAATTGCTGAAATTTTCATGGTGGTGTGTGTATTTGCTACTGGTTTGTTGTCGATGAGCACATGGATATTCAACCGTAACTGTTGGAAAATATCAAAAAGATTTAGGGATATGTTGCAAAATTTAGGTCATCTGTGGAAATTATCAAACAGGTCTTCCCACTGTTGCAACAGATTAGACTTAGATTATTAGATTATTCATAGAAATTATCAAACAGGTCTTTCCACTTTTGCAATAGATCAGACTTAGATTATTAGATTATTCAAAAAGGTCTTCCCACTGTTGCAACAGATTGACAATCTAATCTATTGCATTATAAAAAAATCAACTTTCATTAGAAAAAAATTATTGTCACTACATGTACATGTAATAAAGTGAAAGGTGACTTGAAATTAAAATTTTTTATTTCACAGGCTCTTCTATATACACAGGCTTCAAGCGTCCAGTTATTACCCTATAAGTCCAGACCTCTTGCAGGTTTGCCACAGCGTTGTCCACAGAAAAGTCATTGGCTCGGTCATTTTTGTGCCGGTCAGCAAACATTTGATGTGTGCAAGAGCGTGCGAGCCGCTCGCTTTAGCGGCATCATTTTTTGGAAGGATCATTCCCTTGTTTCGACCTTCAAAATCCCATGATTTCTTCATCAACACTTCTTTTAGAAAATGATTCATCAGTTTACTCTCCCTCAATAAGATGGGTAACAGCACCATCAGTGGCTCTACGAGGAGAAAAAGATCAAAATCATCGACGAGAGGTACGTTGGAGTCATAAACATTGATCTTTCTCTCCTCGAGTAGTATCTCAACAGCCCGATAATGCATGCCGTTCACGCTAATGACTGCAAAAATCCTTTTTGCCTCGGTCCAGCTCTTGCCGTGTGGATTTGGCCTGTCCCCTTTAACATATCTTAATATTTCTTCTTCATCCAAGACTAACGTAGGAACTAGGAAATCAATTCCCATGCCAAGGGTTGACGCCTCTCCATTGAGTTGATCGTACCTATCCTTGAGCTTCTTGCAGAAGTCGAGGTCTATTATCCTATCGGAAGCATCATAAGCTTCCCGGTACGTTCATTGTCTTTTTCTCATGAGGTAGAGAATTATGTCAACATATTGTGAGATAAGAAGTCAATTTTTAAATAGGTTAGTAATTGTAAATATGTAATGGATGGTCCATCTGTTGCATAGGATTCTCTGAATCAATAATCCAACGCAACTATGCAACAAATGGATAATAAGTTGCAATAGAACCACAACCAGTTGCACCAGTATACCCAGCTATTGCAACAGATGTGAAATATGTTGCGTAGCTTCTTCTTCATAGGGTAGATTAGAAGGGCTAGGTTAGGAAAAGTAAACTTGCCTTGTCCTCATACGGCATGCGCATATCAGTCATAGTCTGGAAGTCTTGGGGGGAAAAGAGAGGCTTGGGGTAATCTGGTGCGCCTGGCTTGGCATTCTTGGCCTGTCGCAGATCCCTCTTCTCTTCGGCGCCAAGTTCCGCATATATGTCCACCTTATTGACTGGACCCTAAACTTCAACGCTTTTGGAGAGGGAGGAATTGCAATTTCTTTTGATTTTCGAGCGGAGAGTACGTCTCTAATTGCTCTTTTCTTTCTTGTAACCAACACTGTAGGAGTCTACGGCTCCCTCACCTTCTTGGATGGTATAACACACCTCTTGGATTTGAATTCCTCGATAGTTTTAGAGATAGCCTCTACTTTTTCAAAGAGTTTATCCTGTCTGTCGTTGCACTTATTGCATTTGCAACAAGAACACGAGGGTGAAGAGGGGTGAGAGGGACCTGTGTAAGGGAGAAAAAGGGTATTTTTAAACATATTTATTCTTTGGTAGCAGCATCAACATGTCTACCACCAACACCAACAACTCCACCTGAAGAAGTAACCAGATCTGCCTTAGTAAAAGGTTGGTCATGAAGAGTCTCAACATTAGGCTGACCTTGCCTAACTGCTCTTCTTATGGCTTTTGCTCCAGCCAATTCCTTTTTTATTAACTCCACTGTTGGGTCTACAATAGTTTCAACATGACCAGGAGTAATATAAGAAGTCATCACCGGCTCCTCCTCAGTAGGCACGATCCATGGATGCACAACCTATAAAAAAGAAAAAAAGACAGATGCATTTAAATCATATAATATAATAATTTTCATAGTTGGGATATATTTTTTTTAAAAAAAGACCCATCTGTTGCATAGTTTGCAGTATATGGTTAAAATCCATTTGAGTCTAGTTCAGAGAAACAGAGCAACACATAGATAATCTAATGCAAAATATCAATCATCTGTTGCAATAACTGCACAAGATGGGTAATTTATTATGCAACAGATGATCGGTACATCACAACAGATGAACGATATATTATCAGATTAAATATCTATTGCATAATTTGTAGTATATGGTTAATCTTTTAGGAGTCGGGTTCAGAGAACCAAAGCCACAGATGGGTAATTTGATGCAAGATATACCCCATTGCAATAGATGTCCCATCTGGTGCATCAGATATAACATCTCATGAACCAGATATAACATCTGTTCAATATCGTTCTTATCTTTGAGTAGAATTATTTTACTTGAAGAAGACGCACTGCATCATCCATAGGGTTAAAGAGATCAGCCTTCTAAATATTGGTGTTGCTCTTTGCAGCCAACCATCTAAACATCCTTGGATTTGAAACCTCATCCGGGTAATCCATTAACTGCTTTCAGAGGGGAGGAATGACTTCAAATGCCCAAGCCTAAAAAGTGTAAACAAGAAGCAAGCAAAAAAAAATCATAATAATTATATTCAATATAAATTAATGGATGAGTAAAATTAGTGATTAATTTTACCATGAAAGCCCAAGGAAAGCCGTATAATGTGGTCCTCTTTCTCTTTCTGACTCTCTAATTCCTTTTTTTTCTCACTTTTATTTTCTTCATCTCTATCTTCGGACCCTTGTCCACCTCCCTCAACGTTGTTTTCATATCTCTCCTCAGCTTCACTTTTCCCTGACTGAGATTGTTTAGGAAGCTCCTTCGCATCCCTCTGTACTGTAGCCTTGTTTTTGAGTGGTCAGACGTTGATCCACTTTCACTTTGTTTTCTTTTGGGAGACATGTTTTACCTACAGACAAAGAAAAATAAAAATTACACTATGGTTGATGTATGCATAGATTTTAAAAAATACATTACAAACACCACGAATATCGACACACCAACAGCCACCACCACAAACACCACCAATTGATGCCAACAAACAAACAAACACTACGAATACCGACACCACCACAAACACCACCAACCAATGCCACCACCGGTGCCACCACGACGACCATAAACACCACCACCACCATCACCATCACCAACACCATCCAACTATACCACGACAGTCAACGGAATACTGCGATGGAAACTAGGGATTTCTCGAGTTCTTCCTACGATTTTACCATCAAAACTCAAAATTGTAAACCCATTCTAAAAATTAATACAACTAAAAGTTTTATTTTTCATCATTAACTTAAAAATCCTTATTTTTTAGAAAAAAAAAGCAAATATAGAGCTCTTCTCGAACTCTGTTACCTACGAAGACAAAGAAAACGACTGATACAAGCAAGAATGATGTCGAAAATAACACCTATGTGGTCGGAAATGAGAAGAAAAGTGATCTGTTGTGGAGGGTTGAGCAAATTTTTTGAGTAGTTGTTGTTTGTACTGTATTGTTGAGTGAGAATGAGAGAGAAAGAGTCAGACCTCGAGATTTGAAATGATGAAACGTTTTGTATGGGTTGATTTGTATTTTGGAAAAGAATGACAAGTAGTTTTGAAAATGTTAATTTGGTCCGAAATGATCTTAATTATTTTTAAAATCACAAAATATATGCGTAATTTTTAAAATCATATAAAAAAACTAAAGTTGTAGTTGACCGAGTACTCTAAGAGGTGACCCTGTGAAAACTCACCCCTGGTCCTAGATTAATCAATTTAGGAGTCTAACATATGAACTCAATTGAAATTATAAAAAACAAATGTTCAACATGTTGCATCAGATTTCTCATCTGTTGTAAATTATCAATCAGATTAGGTAACAACAGATTACAAATCTGATGTAAATTATAAAACAGATTAAGTTATCTGTTGCGATAGATTACCCATCTGTTGTAAATTATCAAATGGATTGTCATATGTCGCAACAGATTACCCATATGTTGTAAATTATCAAATAGGCGCTGCCATCTGTTGTGGCTGACCCTATAGGAACTCACCCCTAGTCCTAGATTAATCGATAGTTTACCCTATAAGAAGTCACCCCTAGTCCCAGATTATTAAATCAAGGTATTAGTACCCTAGTACTATATTAATCAATTAAGGTATTAGTCTAACATATGAGGTAGTAAGAATCAGTTCGACTCAGAGTGATCGATCGCCGACTCTGATCGGAATGAACGCAGTATCATTTTATCATGAAATTGACAAAAGACTCATTTGAAGTTGTATTTGATCCTATGAGAAATCACATTCAATTAAGGTATTAGTCTAACATATGAACTCAATTGAATTATATATAAACAAATGCTCAACCTGTTGCAACAGATGTCTTTTTTTGTTGGATTAAATCAAACAGATTATGTAATCTATTGTAACATATTACACATCTGTTGTAAACTATCAAATAGATAAGTCATCTGTTGTAACAGATTACCATCTGTTGTAAATTATCAAATAGATTGAGTCATATGTTGCAATAGATTACCCATCTGTTGTAAATTATCAAATAGGCGTTGTCATCTATTGTAGTTTACATTATGAGAACTCACCCCTAGTCTTAGATTAATCAATTAAGGTATTATTTGGACATATGAGGTAGTAAAAATCGGTTCGGCTCAGAGTGATCGATCGATGACTTTTGTTGGGAAGAACGCAGTCCCGTCTCATCATGCATTTGCCAAAAGACTCAATTGAAATTGTAGTTGACCCTATGAGAACTCACCCTAGTCCTAGATTATTCAATTAAGGTATTAGTTGAACATACAAGACAGTAAGAATCGGTTTGTCTTAGAGTAATCGATCGATGACTCTTGTCGGGAGAAATGCAGTACCGTCTCATCATGCAATTGCCAAAAAACTCAATTGAAGTTGTAGTTGACCCTTTGTGCTCATTCATTCATCCCTAATTCCACCTAGAACAATGTAGGTACTATTATTAATCTTAACATTAAGTTAATGAGAACACATTTCAATTCAGAGTGATCGATCGATGACTCGAGTCGGGATGAACGCAATACTAACACCATGCAAATGCAACGACTCAATTGGATTTGTAATTGACCCTGTGAGATCCCTCGTTCCACCTAGATTGATGTAGGTACTATTATTAATCTTAACATTAAGTTAATGAGGAGCTCATTCTTTCATGCCTAGTTTATCCTAAATCAATTGCAATGAAATCCGTTGCAATAAACAAATGAACTGTTGGAGAATTTCAAACAGATAACAATATCTGTTGCAACATATGATATTTCTTATTTAATTATCAAATAAATATTTGCAACTGTTATGACGGATGATTGAGGTGTTGGAAATTTCCAAACAGATATTGATATCTATTGTAACAGATGACGTTTTTGATTTAGTTATCAAATGACATTTCCATCTGTTGTCACAGATGACTGATCTGTTGGGATTTCTCAAACAGATATCTAAATCTGTTGCAACAAATGACATATCTGTTTGAAAATCTTTTTGTTTTCTTTTAATTTTAAAGCAAGCTACTGGCCGAGTAGATAAAGTAGTAGTACTACTAAAGGCGATAAAAAATATTTCTTGGATAACTCAAAAATCTCATTGAGTAGTCTTATCCTGTCTTTTCAATGTCACCCGTTTTCTTCTTTGTGCCCCTCAAATTATTAGTGAATATTAGTTAATGAATATTGAAACCCCTAATACTTCTTCTTTTTCATATTGACTTGGCACTCCCATCAAGAAAATATTAATTAGGGGTTTATTTTACTACTAAATTAGCCTTATTAATTATGCTTTGTAAATATAAATTTGAATAAATACACTTTGTTTAGTCATTTAATATTAAGGGTAGTACATCTAGAAATTAAAATTATCTCATCTCTCCCCTCCTCTCTTTCAGCCCTAAATCTCTCATCTTTTTCTTTCTATCCTCTTTAGGGTTATCACAACCTTTTTTCTCTCTCCTCTTTCTCAAAAATTTTCGTTCGGATCTAAATCAATCGATATCCATATCTTATATTCCTCAACTGAAATTGTTGTTTTGATCCCCTTTTGACATTGTATGATATGATTCACTATTGCTCTTTCATTCTCGTCTTATTCTTGCAATTTTATTTACATTTTTTTTATTTAATTACCATTTTCCCATATCATATTTATTTAAAAAATTTGAAGGAACTTTTAATTGTTGAATAAACATACCGAGAATTTTTTATCATAAGATGCGATAAAAAGACATCTGTTGGGAGAAATTTAAAAGCCTTGTTGGCAGTATCATCTTTTTTTATGTATGTTGTTTGTTTCTTTGTTGTTGATGCTGTTATTGATGTTGATGGTGGGGCTGACATTGTTGGAACTTGTGGTGTGGTGTTGTTGGTGGGTTTGGCATTATTGGAACGTGTGGTGTGGTGTGGTTTAGACGGTGGGTGCTTCTTAGCTTAAAAATAGTGGAGTCCGAACAATAAACACAAGGAGTAAGGGAGAAAAAAATAAAAAGTTTAAAGTGAATAAGAAAAGAAGAGTTGGTTACCAAAATTTAAAAAATATGTGCTGAGTGGGAATTGAACTCAAGACCAAAAGAAATAAATATCCTTAAGCACCCATAAACAACAACTAGGCTAACCAAATAACTCTTACTATGGGTGCTCACTGATTAGATTATATATGTTTTTTTCTTTATTTCCACATACATATATAAAGTTCGATATGAGTTCAGCCGATGCTCGCGCACCCGGTGGACTCCATGTGGGTCCGTCCCTTGTTGTTGATGGTGTTGGAACATAGGATGTATGCTTCTTTGTAGTTGATGATGTTATTGGAACAAATGTTGTTGTTTTCTTTGCTGTTGATATTTTTTATTTGTTGCTTGTAGTTTATGTTGTTGTTGATGTTGCAATGGACGGAGCAACTGATGGAATAAATCAAACCACCAGCAAGGATGCTATGTATTCCAACAGACTCCATATCTGTTACATCAGACTCCATATCTGACGCAACAGACTCCACACTGACACAAACTATCCGAGATTTATGTGTTGTGTGTGTTACTTAAATAAAACTGGTGACTTTATTAATATGTGAATTAAAAAAATGGATCTAAATACAATATTTTATCTTTTTGTTGTATTTCTGAAAGAAACAGATTGGTAATCTGTTGCAAAATATCTTCCACTTGTCAGATAACTTACAACATATGGACAATCTGTTGCAATAGATGTATATATCAATTTGTTTTTCCATTAGAGATGGTGTCTGTTGCAACTTGCTAATCATCTGTTATTCAATTTCATCGAGAGCAATAGATTTTTCTAAACACTTCTTGGCCAAACTCAATTTTTGCTCTTGGACTGCTTCTCTTTTTTTCTTTGCATCCTTCATGCTGGCCTCCAAATTCAATTTTTGCCCTCAATCCAATAGCAAAAATTTAGTTTAGTTGAAGGATGCAAAGAAAAAAAGAGAAGCAATCCAAGAGCAAAAATTGAATTTGGCCAAGAAGTGTTTAAAAAAACCGATTGCTCTCGATGAAATTGAATAAATAGATGACTAGCAAGTTGCAACAGACGCCACAGCTAAAGGAAAAGCAAACTGATATATCCATCTGTTGCAACAGATTGTCCATATGTTGTAAGTTATCTGACAGGTGGAATATATGTCGAGCCGTATTTTTACCTGAGGTCAAAACGAGCATGACGTTATGGACTCTAAATGAATTAAAGTTTGCACAGAGTCGCCATCTAATTTTTAAGGAAAAATAGGAAACCTATTCATTTATTAACATGTATGATTTGTATTTTTTTAGTTTGCGAAAAATCAATTGAGATTCTAGGTAAGGGTTCAAATTATCCCGAAGGGAAGGGGTTAGGCATCCTTCAGGATCCACAAATGTGGTACCCGGCTAAACTTAATTTTTCAAAGAGGGAGGAGGTATAAAAAATAATGTAAAAAT
>NC_061111.1:201660401-201679005 GCF_002878395.1 Capsicum annuum | reverse complement strand
ACCCCAAAATAGCACGTAGGTCCACCCCTGATTATGTCCTCACCCCATAGCCTCCATCCACACCACCCAACGTGCCCTTATATATTAGTTTCATGCTTTTATTTATCTGAATCATACATAAATATTTATAAACTAAAAACATTACTTTAAATCTATTTAATTTTTTTAATATATATATATATATATATATATATATATTTAAAAAAAAAAAAAAAAATTCATATCGAACACGCTTTTAGAGATGACCTGTCTTTATTTTTTTCCTTCAAATATAAAGTATAGAGGGTAAAACTAGGGGTGAAAGGGAGATGCCTTGATAGAGTAATGTTAGGCCAACTGATAAATGTCGCATTCTTATCAGTCCATAATTTTTTCTGTGAACCGACCAAAAGATTTTTTTTGTAAATATTGAAATTTGAATCCCATTCTCTTTGGGAATTCTTTGAGTTTGATGTTCCTTTCCTTTATTTTTAAAGTCTAATATTAAATTTTGCTAATGATTTAAAAATGTTAAATAGTAACTCCAAACATTCTTCCAATCATGTAATCCAACTTTGTAGTTCACGCGTAAATATTAATTTAACTAAAAATTACATAAATACACAACTTATGTTTTCATAATTACAAAAAATCCTAACTTCCCCCTTCCCCCCCCCCCCAAAAAAAAAAAACAAAAAAAAATAAGGCTTCAATCAAGCACCTGTTACCATTTTAAATACAACCGTACATTATTCCAACTGATAGCATTCAATTTTTTTACTTAATCTCCTTTTATTATTCTGATTTTTAAGATTTGAGGCTAGTAATTTTTCTTCGTCATTAACTTAATTGAAATTTGGATATTTTCGAATGAACAAATTGTTACATGTTCTTGTTAATTTATTTATTTTTTTTGTTGGGGGGGTTACTTTACCAAAATTTTATTGTTATATCATTATTGTCACTTTTTTGTTTCAAAATCGTCTATTTGAAGTACTAAATTAAAAACTTAGTACTTAGTAAATCGATCATTCTCCATCTTTTAGTTTAGGATTAATTCAATTAGAGCATAATGAATCAACAAATTCGGTTGTTGGGTTCGTTTTCGAATTTTTTAATTACGAAGAACCTAACTTGGATGAAAATAGATCTAAAAATCGTAACGATCCCAACAAGATAAAGAAGATTAAAAAAGTTGTTGTGGATGAAGAAGATTAAAAAAGCTGCTGCCGCTGAAAAGAAGATTACTAATGGGTGTTTGTACATTAGTAAGTATGTGTTGCACATATATTATTCAGCACATTACATAAGTTAGGTTTGCTATTGTCTTTTGTTATGTTAATTTGATGCATTGAACATGTCATGTGTATATAAATAACATATATATAACTTCAATATGTTGTTAAACTATTAATGAGATGTCTACTTCATATACATCATTTTTTGCTTTGTATATGCTTTAATTTTTTATATGGGTAGTTGAAGCAATGGACATCATCTATGTATATGTTAACATATACATCACCTGTGATATGTTGTTAGCTGTGTTATTGAATCAATAGTTCACACACTTTAATTTTTGTGTATATGTTGTTAATATACATAAGAAAATATATGTATTGACAATATATGCTCACTATGATGTGTTGTTTCATTCTTCAATAGGATATGAAATACAGGATAAAAAAAGTCCCTGCGCATCTGTTGCATTTCGGTAGTTATATGTCTACATATTCTTATTTGTTTCTTTAAATGTAAGTACTACGGAATAACATGTAAGATTTTGTATGCGTATCAGGGATTGTGGAGTCTTTGTTGATGGGTATGCAGAATACCTAAGCGAAGAAATAAATGTGCCTTCTATTGATTTTGAAGTAGAATATCATTGAATGCATTACGCATCACTCCTTTAGAAATACGATATTCAGAAAGAAAAGAAAGGTTATGTTAGTGAAAATGATGGCCCTCCAAGACCAAGGACAAGAACTATACCAATTCCTAATAAAAGTGAAATATTTAGCGTTGAGCGATCGTAGTGAAGAATATTGTGAAGACTTTTTTTTGTATTGTTGGAATTTGTTAGAAATGTTCAATGTTAAAGTACTTTAAATTTTTTGTATAGCAGAATATGATTTTATTTGATGAATATGGTGAAGATTTTTTTTTCAATGTATTTATTAGGATTGATGAATGTTGAATTTAATGCCTCAAACAAAAGAATATTTGAATGACGAGGATGAAAAATTAGCATCATTATTATTGTGTTGTACATTACCTATTGAATTTTGCGTATGATAATATGTATTTTTCAAGTGTATATGAAAAATAAATAACCTGTATTATTTTTATGTGTGTGTTTACACATACATAGCACATTATAAAACTTAATAATATATGTTGAAAAATATACTTAAATGAGTCAAAGTTTATATCCATAGGTTATGTATGTTAGCTAATATACATAGCTGAAGTTTACATCGACACAAATATAAAATTTCAAGTGTATAGAAAAAACGAATAAACTGATTTTTTTTTTAATAGTGTATATGTTTACATATACATAGCACATCATAACGTAATAACATTTATTGGAGAATATACATGAATGTACATGTAACCTTACCTAATAAACATAGGTAAGTCAAAATTTACATATACAGGTTATGTATGTTAGCTAATATACATAGCAGAATTTTTTAAAGAGATAATACATCAAAACACCTCTAAACTTGTAGCCTAAACAGCCCAATTAGTTTTGGGTCTAAAATAAGTTTTGGCTACAAGTTTAGGGGTTGTTTCGATGTATTATCTCTTTTTTAAACAAACAAACAAACATAAAAAAATCAACCTGAAATTTTAAACCGAAGTAAACTCAAACTTATTTCAACGCATCAATAAAAAACTATAACATATCAATAAAGTAATTTATAAATAATTAATAACACAAAATCGATTATAATATTCAAGAATATAGAAAAATAATAAGTTAGTTCAAGAGTAAATGAAAAACAAATAACATGCGTTATTTTCAATTTTACTGCGACTATATGTTTACATATACAAATCACAAATTATATTATAACTATGTATGTTAAATGATATACATTAATGTATATTTAATTAACATAATACAGATAACTGATTTAAAGGCTATATATACAGGTTATGTATGTTAGCTAACATACATAACTATGCGACATACTAATTACAAGCATTACTAAAAGTGATCCAACGTCCACATAAACAACATAAATAAAAAAAAAGTAACATTGAAATTTAAAATCGAAGTAAACTAAAATTTATTTCAACAAAAAAATATGAAATAGAAACATATCAATCAAGTAATTCCTAAAAAAATGATAACAAAAATCAGTGATTACTCTTCATGAGTAGAGCAAAACAAAAAAATTAGTTCTGCATTGAAAAAAAATTACACGAATGCCTATTGTGCCCTTCATGTCCACATCGTCCACAACGATTTGTGCCTGTCGAAAGTGTTTCGTTAGATTTCTTCTTCCGCCCCTTCTTCAGTCTTCCTGGAAGTCTTTTGTATATCGGTGGCAACACTTCTTCCTCATCTACACTTTTCGGGACATCCAATCTTTCTTATCTGGCATCGGAATGATTGAAACTTCATATGTCTTCACAAATGTGTTTGGCTTGTAGTATTCCGAACAGTATGATCCAAAAATTTTTACATGTTTAGATTTCAACACAGATATAGCGTGAGCACAAGGTATTTGGTCTATTTGGAACCTCGCACAGTTGCATGAGCCACTTTTAAGGTCAACAATGTATCTTCTCCCAGATTCATACGGAATATATATATGTTGAAGAAGCCTTCATCTGAACAATTGAAAACAAAATTCAACCACTGATTTTTTGCAAAAAAATGAATTTAATTCGTACATCTATAAAGAAGTCTTTTGGCAAGTTGCTAGACATAACGTACATCAATATTTTTCCACACTTCATCAATGTTTAATTTGTCAGTGATTGAAGAAATTAACCTTAAGTAACTTATCGATTCAACAACAACGATTCCTTCACTTTTACAATTTACATATTCTGTATCGGTTCTCCATTGACCAGAGTGCCTCAAAAGAATAGCAATATTCATCTTACAGAATTCCAATTGAAGTTTTTTTCTTCAGAGCTATAATGAAATCAGTGTTTTGATTTGTTTTTGGGTGTTTAATTTTTGTATATTTTGATTTTAATGTATTTGATTAATTCGTAATTTGAAATTAAGAGGTTGTTACACAAATTAAGGAAGTGTTAAACCACTTAATTAATTATTTGACTTAACAACATTCTTAAATCAAGGAAATATATTAGTTCCTTTTTTAATGACAGTAAAACTTTCAAATATACATAACAAGCTATGTATATGCATTTTTCTTATGTATGTTAAAGGGAGAGAGAATAAACTAATTAATAAAAACGTGATAGGATGTAATTAGTTCTAAAAGGTTGAAATTTATGTTATTTATTCTTAATTTAATATATGGATCTAACATTTAAGATCATTTCTATTGTTATGATCTCTTATTTGATTTGCTAAATCTATAATAGATCATTTCATAGTAAGTTCGAATTTAATTTAAAAAATATGATTTATTTTACCATTATCTAAAATTATTAGTATTTTATACATTTATAATAATCTTGACTTTAATGTTAGCTCAATTCCACCATATAACAACAAAAGTGGTGGTCAAAGTATTGACTGAGGAGATTATTTTTCATTTATTGAGTGATACTTTTATTCATATTGTGTAAGTTCTATTTAAAAAAAGAAATAATTCCTAACATTTTTTTTATAGCATTCAAAACCAAAATCCTTTTTTTAAGGGTTTATAGATCCTATCTACTCTTAACTTCCATCCTTAATAGATATAGGGTTTGATTCTTGACATGTAGAAAACTCTGTTTGGAGTGCTATCCTTCTCTCGAATGGAGCTCTACTCGGCATGAATTTGAATTAGTCGGACTCCAATATGGGTACCAAACACCGGATGAAAAATAAAAATAAAAAATCTATTCCATCTTCGTTCCAGTGAGTAAGGAAATTCATATGAACAACTTAACATAATTAGAAAAATAAAGAAGAAAGATTCGAGCTTTTTCTTCTTCAACATTGGAGGTAGAGGCGGAGAAAATTAAGAAAAGAGATGACTGAATAATAAATCGAACACTCCCTAATAATATAAAAAATTATATAATCAACCAATTTTAGTACTAAAAAATTATCAGTTATTCAGAACTTCATACCCCTTTTTTCTAACAAAAACAAAAAGGTCCTAATCTTATTGTCTGGTCAGCAGCAAAAGATAAGGTTGACCATATTACTAGTATTAGGGGAACTCGGGAACTAATTATCTTAAAAATAATTATTTTGAATTTAATAATTTTATTTTTTCAAAAATTAAAAATAATATTATAATTATAAAATAAATTATTTCATACATATTATTTTAATTAACTATAAAAAAATTATTTTTATAATTAATTTTAAAATTAATTATTTCTTATCAGTTATCCCTTCTATCAAAGACGACTTCTTAATTTTTTTATTTTTTTTTTTAAATCACCCAATATCTGATATCTATTTTTTTAAGAGTCTGATGATATCCAAATTCGCCCGCTCCATTTGGGGGAGAGCTGCCAACGTTTGACTTAGTTCTGTCTGTGATGAAACAAAAAATGAAATGAAAAAGACAGAACTGTACATCTCTATAGTATATAAATAGTCACATAGTTGTCAAAATTTAACCAAAAAAATATCATTTTCCTCCAACTCCCTCTTGAAGAAGAGAGAGAGAGACAGGGGAGAAAGGGTCCAAAGAAGTGTATTTGGTCCATGAAAGAATTGATTACTATAATCCTAAAGAAGGTGAAGAAACCCCAAGATTTAGAATACTCTATTTACTTTCAAGAAAATCTAAAAGCCAGTTTGAAACTGTATAAATTTTACATGGTGAACCTTAATTTCTTCTCTTCTTCCACCAACTTGGAAACCTAATAGCTTTTTTTTTTTGGTCATTAAAAATAGTCCAAGCTTGTTGAACAAAATCAAAAAGTAAAGCTCTTTGGGTATGATTTTCTAATTTGTCTTGTTATTTGAATTACAAACCAACCAAGAATTCTTTTTTCCCTTTTCTGTCTTTGCACTTGTTGTTTACTAGTCCCCTTGTGCATAATTTGCTTGCCATTTTCCCATCTGGGTAATCAATTTTCCCTTGTTTTGTATCCATTTTTCATGTGTTTTTACTCTTGTGTACTTAGATTTTTGGTTAAAAAAAACAATTCTTGATGTAGTTAAGAGTGTCTTGCTTTTGATGTTGTGGTTTATGCAGGAATATAGTGGATGTTCCTTCACTCTGGGAGTTAAAAATTGAATCTTGAAAGCTCTGTGGAAATTTGTGAAGGGAGGTAAAATGAAGTGTTTCTTTTACTTCAAGGATAGGAATAGAAATAGGGAAAGAAAATCAGCACCAGTGGTACTTCAAGATCAAAGCAAATCAGATATTTCAGGTGGTGGTACAGAAAGGGTGACTAAGTCTTCATGTTCAACTTCTTCTGGCCGTAGCTTCTCTGATGTGTATGAAGGGAAAGCTCAGAACTTGAGGGTCTTTACATTCTCTGAGCTTAAACAAGCAACTAATAATTTTAATAGGTTACTTAAGATTGGAGAAGGAGGTTTTGGATGTGTATACAAAGGTAACATTAAGCCTGCTGATGGAAAGGGTGAATCAACTATTGTTGCCATTAAAAAACTCAATAGAGATGGTTATCAGGTAACTTTTATTTGTGTATTTTGATCTCTGAATTTGTGTTAAGTTTGACTGGCAACCAAAATTTAGTGACCATGCTGCAAATTTTTAAATGCCCACACAAGTGTTTTAGTGGTTTGAGTATGGCCTTTTCTGTTAAATTGTTGCTATGTGTGGAACTGTTTGTAACAGCCTTGACTGGTAATGAAGCATTAATTAATGATATCATCATTCATTGTGGTCTTTAAAGGTCGGTGTGCAGTGTAATTTCTGTTGTCTTTCTTGTTTTTTGTTGCTATGTTAGTGAAGGGGTATGATACTTTGCATTATAACAAATTTGGCTTCTTTGTTTGGCGAAGATGATGTTTAATCTTTCAACTTTACTAAAAAGAGCAAACTATTGATGCCCTTGAAATGCACCTGCTTCCACATCTTCGTAGGGGACTACTCGGGAGAATGTACTTGTTATATGTATATATCTTGCTCGTAGAAGAGAGGCATATATAGCCAACTTTGTTCCATTTACATTTCTGCTTGCTCCCTGCACTTTGTTTTCGATACCATTTCCAAGTCACCTTTAGCTTTCTGTAGCACTCTGATATACTGTGATATGTGGAGGTTCCAATTGATAATTTAATTGCTATTTGGCAAGCAGTTTTGGACAAACTTGATTTAATTGTTGGAGCATCTAGAGTGTAATGAGCACCATGAGAACATTTGCATTTTGTTCCGCTTTTCTTTCCATTGGTTGAAAGTTCTGCCTTTCAGCTATGTTGCACGGACTCTTCAAAAATGTCGCCGGGTGCATGTCGGGTCCTTCAAAAGCACTACAGTTTTGGAGGATCCAGCACACGTGCAGCAACATTATTGGATATCCAAGCAACATGGATTTTCAGCATTACTTTGCAGCAAGTTATGGTTGACGACTTGAGGCTAAACAATTTAAGTTGTTATATTATTTTAAGCTGTGGTATTATGTTGATCCTCAAGTTGTTATGTAGGGTCATAAACAATGGGTTGCAGAAGTGCAATTTCTGGGAGTGGTAGATCACCCAAATCTCGTGAAACTGATTGGATATTGTGCTGTTGATGGGGAAAGAGGTATTCAGAGGCTACTTGTGTATGAATTCATGTCAAATAAAAGTCTAGAAGATCATCTTTTCAACACAGCCTTTCCAGTTCTTTCTTGTCAAAGAAGACTGCAAATAGCACTTGGAGCAGCTCAGGGACTGGCTTATTTGCATGAAGAATTGGAAGTTCAGGTATTTTATTTTAATATCTTTTTGATGTTTTCTTCCAGGCTTTCATTAATATAGTTACAAGAGTATGAGCTTTAGGCCTGATTCTTCAGTGCAACCCAAGTGTGGAGTAACATTTAACTCCGAAGGTGAAGGATCATTGGAATGGCTTCAGCTTTACGGCCTAGAAAATGTTTCTCCATGGAGAGTTCATCTAAATGTTTCAAATAAAAAGGTCATCTGCATTGCATCTTAACTGCTACGAACTTAGAAGTTCTGGTTAACCTCCTCTCATATATTTGCTCTTTTGACCTTTTGTCAGGCAGCGAGAAAACTTGAATATATTGATTCACCACTGAATCGATACATACTGCAAATGTTAATGTATTCTTTCTTTTGTCAACTTACAGGTGATATATCGTGATTTCAAGTCATCAAATGTGCTATTGGATGATGACTTCAAGCCAAAGCTTTCCGACTTCGGGCTTGCCAGAGAGGGCCCAACTGGCATGCACACGCATGTTTCCACAGCGGTATGTTACGTTTATCCCTGCTCAAATATGTATGTTTTATGTTGATGAGAAAGAAAACACAATTTATTGTTATTATTATTATTTTTGAATTTTTTGGTTAAAGATGAAGAATCTCTATGGCGAATGACCATAAATGACATGCTTTTGGTGACCAGGTTGTGGGGACATGGGGGTATGCAGCACCTGATTACATAGAAACAGGCCATCTCACAGCTAAGAGTGATGTATGGAGTTTTGGTGTTGTATTGTATGAGATCCTAACCGGTCGACGGTCCCTAGAAAGGAACAGGCCGAAATCAGAACATAAACTTCTGGATTGGGTCAAACGTTACCCTGCTGACAGCAGGAAATTTGGTATGCTCATGGATCCAAGGCTGGAAAATCAGTATTCGCTCGATGCAGCTCGAAAGATGGCAAAGTTAGCCGACACTTGTTTGTTAAAATCTGCCAAAGATCGACCCAAGATGAGTCAGGTAGTAGAGACTCTGAAGCAGATCATTCAGATTTCTGGTGAAAATACCTCCTCTGTCGACACAAGTTTCCAGAATGTCGACGATGATCCTGTTGTAGAGGAAGAGCCAAAGCAGATGGGAGCTACACAATCAGCGAAAAGACGAATGGCTCACTTGGCTAAACTTAGTGAACATGTTGGTGGAATAAGCAGAAGAAGATTTATGATCATGCAGAAGGCTAAAGTAACATAAAATCAAGAGTATTCTTTTTACCCTGCATGTAAGATATCAAATTGTTGAGAATTCTGGTTTACTGAATGAGAGAATTATATTAATTAGTTTAATGGGTAAATGAGGCATTGCCATTTCACCTCCATTAGTTGCTATGACTAGATGCAACAATCTGTTGCCTTTGAGCTGCTATGCTTTTCTTTTAAAACATATGAGAGTGGTGATATCTACACTGACTAGCTTGGACGAAAAATTGAGGGTTCATACAGTCGATCCCAACTTTGTTTGCGTATAAAGCATAATCATTATCGTTGCTGCTATATCATGCTCAAATTTTCATGAAATTTTCTTACTTCTCCCCTCTTAACCCCCCACCCCCTTCCAAAAACACATACAGAAAAAAAGAGGAGATAGAAAAAGAGGAGAATTAAAAGAGAAGGGAGAATACTTGAGTCAAGGTCGACGAAAAAATAACAGCCAGTTGATTAAATTATTACTATTTAACCACATCTTACGGTATCTTTGACGAATATAAGTGCAATAAACCAAATATCGACCTACCAACTAGACACGCTATGTTGACTACTTACTGAATTCAATGCATTGGACGTATTGAAGAAGCAACTGATTTTTCTTTTTTTATTGTTCCTAAGAAAGTTTGTTACATGTACACTACAAATGATATGGAAGGAAAAATAAACTACATCAACATAAAAATAATCAAGGACTGAGGCGTAATTATTGTTGATCAAATTACACAACTACTACATTGGTGGTGGTGGTGGTGGTGGTTCAGGGGAGAGGGGAAAAGGGTATCGAAAACACACCTATTGTGTGGAGACTCCTGCTGATACTACTCAGGTTATAAACTTTCTAGCTTCCCAAAAGTCCAGAACAGGTCCTATTCCTAGCATAGCCATGATCCTACCTAATGGCACAAACACCGGTGCCATTCCAAGAGTCTGCAGCAAAGGACCATGATGGCATCGATCGCCAGTAGTTTGGACAAAGCCCTCTGTAATCCGGAAATGTGAAGAAGATTCGATTACAGAATTCATCAAGATAGTGCAGCCATAAGGAGAAAAGAAGGGGGGAGGAGGGTTAGCTGGGAGCTTCATCATGAAAGGACAATCATGCCAAGCTCTTCTCTAAAATATCTCAATGCATAAACCAGAGTGCAAGGAAAACTATTGCAAAACTCAAAAGATTTTACATTAACAAATCCTAAGGGCACACTCTACAAGCATCACCTGAAGAGGATGTTATCCATGGTGCAAACAACAATATCAAACAGGACTTGTTCACTTTTAATTTCACTATATTCCATATGTACGCCGTTTGATGTAATATGCACGTCACTGTATATTGTTGTTAAGAAATACCTACTGCTTTCTAACAAAAGCTTCTAGCCTTCTAGTCATGCGACCACCTTTAAGGGAAAAGGAACAGCATTAGGAAAAATACAGTTCATCTTCGTGCATGTTCAATGGGAATAAAAGTAACATTTTTAAGATAAGACTTCTTCCGCCATTTCATCAGGACACATTGTAAATCGTGATTAAAGAGAGAAAGGTGAAAGACAGCACGTAATGCAGTTCATCAAAATGTTGAAAAGCGAAAAGGGTTGCAAGCATAATGCAAGGATCGCATTAAATGCTGTGTCAGAATAAATCCTTGAAATAACATTGTTCAGAGAAGGAAAACACAATGTTTGAGCTTGTTTGCAGAGACAGAGATCTCCATATGGAAGTTGCATACACAGTTATACTAGATGAAGGGATGCTCATAAAGTAAACTTACCAGATCCATCATCGTTGGGAGGTTTGAAAACATCAACAACAAATCCCAGGCTAGTTGGGTCCGCATATGAATCCTCATTATCCATTTTGCTCTATTTGGACCAGGGTCCGCAAAACTTCTGGTAACAATCACAGAAGCTGGAAAACTCTTTTTGCTCGACAGTAGCTGGTAAAACTTTACAACAACAAATTCACGATCCTCGGGAATTTACTGCTGTAGCTATGTTTCCCATAATATAGCTCTTGATATTTTATCATTCACCATGACATTTCTTTTCAGGATCAAATCTTTAGGCACATGCGCAAACTGCAATAGCAATAATTTACTTTCCATAACCTTTGCTATCAACTCAAAGAAAACATCAGGGAAATTCCGGACATAGAGCAGCATCTAAGTCTATTCTCCCGCAGGTGTACAGAGGGCTGATAAAGGAGTCATCACAGAATCTTTTTCAAGCTGTTCTCTGGAGACGATTTGAATCTCCAAACTGAAAGAAAAACAAGTAAATCAGGTTCAACATCTTCGTTTAGGATAAATAGTCAATCAGATTCGACACAACCAAGTAATAATAAGCAAGAAAACCACACTCGTATCAGTCTTTCCCTTTTGTCATTTTTCACATAAAATGTGACAGCAAAACTGAGAATGAACAAACTTAAAAATGTTTATAAGTCTGTGATAAACAAACCTAAAATAGCTTTAGAATCATCACTGAGCTAATAGTGTAAATAATGCACTGAGAAAATCAGTCTGGAAGGCAAGAAGGTTTGTCAATTGAGACATTACTGCCACTGGCTGCTTGGGATTTTGTTGGTAAACTTTCTAACAAAAGGTAGACTTCAGGAAGTAAAGAACGGAAAGTAGACTTCAGGAGAGGCACAGTTTTGAGTGATTATTGAGGTTGAGAAGGCAATACTAGCAAAAGTAGGCAGCAGATATCAGGGAAGCCAGAGCGTCAGATGTTGATTCCTGGAAGAATGTTTTGTATATTAACATGACACACAAAATCAAAGTAGTTGATTCTAACCCCTCAACAAAAGCCATCTCATAATCTGAAACTTTAACCGCAAACAAAAATCCTGGCCAAATAAACAATGAACATGCAGATCTTGCCTTTAAAGTACCCGAGATTATCAAATTTCTATATAAATGTACTATACATAAAAAAATGCTTGGTTGACCAGAGATAAGGCAACTTTCTGTCAACCAGAACGATAGGTGCTTCAAAAAGTTGTAAGACTATGTATGGTGGCTGCAACATACATTTTATTTATTTACAATAGCGTCATTCCATATTTGCTGCTATTACCTATCCGTTTCTAGAGACCCCATAAGCCATCTCACATAACCTATCCAAATTCCACCATTAATTAGTTTTCATGAGTTTATAGAGTTCAGAACAGTTGGATGAGTTCAACGGGAGAAAGCACCTTCGCCAACAACTAAGAAGCTCAAACTCAAGAAACAACAACAACAACAACAACAACAAACCCAGTGTATTCCCACAAAGCTCAAACTCAAGAAAGATTAAGGTAAATCAAACTAAAACAGAAGAACAAATATCTGTTGGAAGTACACATGAAAATAATATAACAGGGGAACTATACAAAGTAGAAGTATATACCACCATTCACAAGTTTTGCAACTTGCCATAGAAACTGCAGCTTCATGATGCAGGTACCAACTTCAGTGTCGGGAAGCATCATTGGTTATAAGAAATCCAAGCTTCTTCAGCATTTGAAAACTTACTGAACCTGCATTGGTTCTTTCAGTAGGTTTTTCTGTAGTCATTTTTTTCAGAAGAATTTCCAGGCTGGTAGTCATTAAGTTTCTTGCCCTTTCGTCAGATTGGCTATACAGTTGCCTTGTTGACTAACTTGAAGGACCCAAAAGGTCCATCCTCAACAAGTTCAAAAGAGCTATCATTATTATCAGTATAAGCCCTACTTCTACGTAAGAAGTCGTAGGTAATGTACATGAGGAAGTCTAGAAAGAGACTCTTTTCTGTTGTTTCTGTACAATAATCTGCTTTTTCTTGTATACAATGAGAAGCTTTATCCAATATTTTATGTGTTATTTCGTCAAACTCAAAACCAATTTCGGTCAACTTCTTCCCCCAAATCAACGTGCGCTGAGGTAGTCCCTGCTTCCATAGGTGAGAAAGTAGTAAATTCGCTGTAACAGTGTTTGGGATGAATGCCATCTTAAGCAACTTTGCCGTCAAAATCATTGCACGGTCCAATATGTCATTGCAAGCAGTATTCATCATAGTGTTGTATGTAACTGTATTTGGCAGCACACCAGCAGATACTAGCTCATCAAGCATCATAGCAGCACGATTTATCCTCCTAGTGCTACAGAGATCATGAAGCCATATATTGTAGGTTGTGATGTCAGGTTCCAATCCACTGGCATACATTCTTTTCATAAAGTTATCTGCATTAACCACATCAAAGGCCTTACAGAATCCATTGATCAAGGTATTATATGTAACAATATCAGGTTGTAAACCACTTCGCTGCATTTCCACAAAACTGTCAACAGCTAACTTCATCCTTCCCTGTTTGCAGAAGCCATTAATGATGGTATTAATTGTAAAGACATCTGGGAGCAGACCCCTTTCCCTCATGTCCTTTTCTAATTTCTGAGCCTCATACATGTTTCCGCTATTACATAAACCAGTAATTAGCGAATTATAAACAAAGTTATTTGGTACAAGCCCTTTCCTTAACATCTGAAAAAAGGCATCATACGCGTCTCCAACAGAGCATGCTTTGACAAGCCCATCTATCAATGCAGAAAAAGCAACAGCATCAAGAGCAATTCCCATCTTTTCCATTTCTTCCCACAGTGTTCTAGCTCCCATTACATCCCCTTTCTTAAAATATCCATCCAGAAGCACAGTGCAAGCAGTTATGTTAATAGGAAAGGACATTGTAATCATCTTAGCCATTAAATCTCTTGCTTCTTGCAGCCTCCCTGTCATTGAGAAGCCTAGGAGCAGAGAAGAACATGTTGAAGCTGAAGGAGTTTGACCAAATTGAACCATAATATTATAGACTTCAAATGCTTTTTCTTCTAACCCTTCTTTGCTGTAAGCAGCAATGATGGAATTAAAAGCTATTACACTAACAGGAATTCCCTTTTCAAGCAGATTATCCAACAACACCACAGCCTCGTTCAGCCTTCCTGCCCAACACAATCCAGCAATAGATGCATCAGAGAATAAATAATCTGGAGAAAGTCCTGCCACTGTTAGATCCCATAATAGTCGGTCGCCGTCCTCTTCCCTACCATACTTATAGTGACCTGCCACCAAAATGTTAAAAGTTATAGCATCTGGAGCTACACCATTCTTTTTCATTTCTTCATATAGCATACTTGCTTGAAAAACTTTCCGTGCTTTAACGTAGCCATCCATCAGAGCGTTATACGTGACAGTGCTAGGAAAGACACCCACATCTTGCATTCCATCAAACAATTTTCTGGCTTCCACCACGTTGCCTTCCTTGCATAGAGCGTTGATAATTGTACTAAAGGTAGAGATACTAGGACTACATCCATCTTCAGCCATCATATGCACCCAATTCGATGCATGTGAAGTCCATCCCCTAATGCAGTATGCATTGATCAAAATATTATATGTAAAAACATCTGGCTCACATCCAAACTTCCGCATTAGATGAAACAAACTTTCTCCTGTCTGAAGTCTACCTTTCCTACAATATCCAAGAATCATTACATTAAAGAGATTGCTAGAGGGACGAGGCCCTTTACACAACATATCCCTAAGTAACTTCCAGACACTACCATAATCACCAATCCTAAGCAACAACTTAAACAGAATAGCAACAGCAGATGAGCTCGGCCTCAATCCATTATCCCTCATCCTACTCCAAATCTCTAATGCACCTGATACCATTTCCGCGGTTAAAAAAGCCCGCATTAATGAATCAAGAACAGAAAAATCACTCTCATACTTATAATGCTCCCTCCACATGAACTCCACAACCTCATCACTCCTACACTTTCCAACCCTCTTAACAATCCAAGAAAGCATATCCTGTGCCAATAACCTCAACTCTCCAGCAGCCAAAATATGTGCACTGATACAACATCCCTTCATTGTATCCTCTCCATAATCTTGAACAGCATACTTAAAAAATGCAAATGCAACTTCCCTATCATCAAATAAATTCATAATTTTAACCAAAAATGATGGGCAAAAATCCCTTGAAAATGCTTCCAAAATACAACCCTTTTCATCTTTTATCATTTTTGATAACCCCAAAACAATTTTACGCCTCTCATTTGAGGTAATGACAGTGCAATTACTACAATTTTTTGCTGGACTTTTAAAAGGAGTAAATTGTTCAAGAAAATCAAACCCTTTTACAGAAACTAATGAATTTGAACTGTAATTTGAGCTACTAGTAGAAAATTTGGAAACTTTAGGGTTTAGGGTTTTGTGGGAGTGTAGAAGCAGCAGTTGCGAAGTGTACGAGGTTGCCGGAAAATGGGGGAAATGACCTACCTTGAAATTAATGCGCATAAGGCGCAAAGTAGCACACATCCGGAAATTCGCCGGAGATGTCGTCGGCGAAGATTTTTCCGGCGAGACAAACGGAGTCTTCGAAGGTTTCTGTGTTCACTGGCTAGTAAATTGTTGAGTGACTATTGTATCCATGACTGAAAATGTCAACATTGGACTTGGTTCAATTTACAGATGGGCCAGCCCAACTAGTTCAAAGAGAATATGTTGGACTTATCGGCCCATAGAAAAAAAGTTCAGAGCCCAATTTCTAGCTTGCTTACCAAATTTCTTGGGTCATTATTTAGATTCTGCATCAGTTGAACATATATATATATATACACACAGAGTTTTTGATATAAAATACTGTATATTTTTTTATATGTTTGACTAGCAAATGTAATTATTTGTTCGACTTACCAAATATGTAAATTAAATTGTGTAAATTATAATTTTTGAAACTGACAAAGTACAAGACTATCTATAAAATTTTGGAGCATGGCCTAACTTTTTGTCATTAACATTTTAATTTGTTCAAAAGAAATATGTAGACCGTTAGAAAGGCATAGTAAAAGAAAGTCTATAAATTACAGAGAAATGAAAAGAGGCTCATCCAAAAAAGAGGACAACAATGCAAAATTTTTCTGCACACTTTATAGTTATATAAGTGGTTATTGTATTTTCTTTTCCTAGTAGTAGTTTAAATGGAGATTTATTTGTTTGGGATGACGTATAATTGTTGTTGCACTTCAAACAAAGTGTGTCTAAGGTCCAACTATCAATGTCCATACATGAGACTGCTAAGATTCATATACTCATACGAAATAGTTTGAATTGTATTCTCTTGACAATCGAGACGCTTCTTCAACAAAATATGTTAACTAAGTCGAATTCTTCATGTGTAGTTTCTCTTCTTAAATTAAGATAAGATATTTAAGAGAATCACGTCGAAAGAACTCGATAAAATAACTCCATATCTTTGCAAGGGGGTGCTAGCTATGCCAACTAGCAATTGGGCTGTCTAGACCATGGCTCATTCATCGCGAAGATGGTGGTGTGTAGTGATCGTTTGTATTCCCTCCGTTTAAAAAAGAGTAATTATTTTTTTTAGTATGTTTCGAAAAGGATAGTGGTTTTCTTTTTTGACAACACTTTAATTTTAACTTTTGATATGACATATTTAAGACAACAAGATTCAAGAGCATTTTAGTACATTTAACATAACTTTAAGGTTTAAATTAAGACCACAAGCATTTTATTTTATTAAACTTCTTGCTAAAATAAAACTAGTCATTCTTTATTAATCGAAGGCAGCGATAAAACTGGTGACAGGTTGTAGGGTGGCAGTAGCTACCACGCAATTGGTAATGGTAATGACTAGAGTAGCAGTACATGAATCTTTTAAGTAAATGTCCCAGTGATTTTAAGAATTTGTGCTGAATTTGATTGATTTAGACTTATTCGGAAATAGTAATTGGTTATGCCCAAAAAAAAAAAAAAAAAGGTGACACATATACTACATAGGTTTACATCTAATAACTCAAGTTCAAACCTTCTGGAAGTGCAAATAATTAATCATGCTTTATACGTCAACATGAAGTGGTGGTTGTATACAGAGGCGGACCTACCTGTTAGCGTGGGGTGCATGTACACCCGTTAAGTTCGAAAAAAGCTCTATATATGCACATATCTATACCTTAGGACACTTATATATAATTATACGTGCACCCTCTTGAAAACCAATGCACTTCAGGCACGTTGGTTCTTGTTGAGTTTCTCACATAAATGACCCAGGTTCAATTTCAGTTGTCACGTTAACTTTTGCTATTTTTTTTGTTTTATTATTTTTAACAACAAAAATGGGCAGTAGGGAGTCGAATCCGCGACATTTTGTCTAGAGAATGTATCCTTTTTCACTTGGCTACTATAGTGATTTGTTGATTTTGAGTTATAGGTTTATTTATTACCATAAATCCATATTTAGTCTATCTATTTGTATTTTTGTCATTGTTTAAGTCTCTATTGACTAGTCAGTTGCTTATATAAAGATAATAGTGCACCACGTTCTTCGAATCTTGGATTCGCCTCTGGTTGTATATAAGTTATAGTAACACTATTTGTAGTTTATACATTTTGTCAACGATTCTTATGGTGTATGCTTGACTTTACTTTTCTTCACTTTGAAAATGTGAAATTTTATCATTCTAAGTAGTTATTTTTAAATTACTCATGAATAAGAACCGGTGAGATACGCTACCTAATTAATTATAGGCATAACACCTGTTAATTAATAAGAATAAGACATAGCACTTATTGAATACGGGACGACAATATAATGTACTTATATGCCCATACTGGTCGGCTAATTTTTTTTTAGTTTAAACCACCCGGTGTCCGGTATCCGCTTTTTTAAGAAATTCGATTATATTCGGATTCGCCCCGCGTCGGGCCCCATTTGGGGGGAGAGCTCCCATTATATGCCCATACTGGTCGGCTAATTTTTTTTTGGTTTAAACCACCCGGTGTCCGATATCCACTTTTTTTAGGAGTCTGACTATATTCGGATTCGCCCCGTGTCGGCCCCATTTGGGGAGAGAGCTCCCAACAGAATGTTTATCCATATCCAGGGGTCGAACCCTTGAGTTATGGATAGGTTGAGGCAGCCTCTTTCCGCTGCGCCACTACTGCTGTTGGTACTGGTCGGCTAATTATTTGTTCATATTCAATAGCTGGCAGTTCGGTTTACATTGGTGTGGTACTGTGACAGGTGATAATTCAAAATCGAGAGACGAAGTCAGAATTTAAATTTTACGAGTATTAAATTTTAGGATAGTACCAGTAATTTGAAAAAACGATAGACATCTAGCGCATTCACTCGTTTTTTCCGAACCTGACAGACACATCTTTTTCTTTTTGGGAGGGTACTCCGAGTAGTGAATTTAATTTTTTTCATAGTACTAAATATGAATCAAAGTTATTGAGTTCGCTTGAACTAATAAGTTGGCTTCTAGCTTCGCTACTTGTATTGAAATATAAATTCTCCTCTAGAATTGGTCAAACTCAG
>NC_061111.1:201553934-201657401 GCF_002878395.1 Capsicum annuum | reverse complement strand
CATATTACAGGCATTCTTTGAGGTTTGGTGTCCAAATACCAACACATTGCTTACTTCAGTTGGAGAGCTATCCATATCACTTTGGGACTTGTACAAAATTGGAGTTCTGCCTATTGGAGGCCTTCCTTATGAAGAAGTGGTGCCCAAAGCAAAAAAGCTTACAGGTGTTGATGAAAAGAATGAGAAATTTATCCCTTGTTCTTGTGAATACTTGTTTATAGCTTTTCAACATCTTTAAAAAGGAGAGGCTTCTAATCCGAGAGTTTCTTTAAGCAAATGGATAAAATTTTGGTGCAGATGATTCCACATTTTCTAATTTTTCATTCGTCTAGGAACTTTTAGAATTGCAGCTATGATGGCGGATAAGCAAACTTTCAGTCTTGCCGTTCCAGTACTATCGAGCATTTATAATGGTCTTAATAGAGTCTACAAATCTTCACAACTTGAGCAGCTCAGAGTATCATTTCCTATCCATTATGTGTATGGTTGGCTTGCTTACTATTTTAAGACACATTTTCCACTTTCTAATGGACCATCTGTTCCATTGACGATGACATATTCCGGCGAGGGTGGGGCAAGGTATTTTGATGGAGAGTTTGCCTATAAACGCATCCATCAAGGTGACACTATTACTTGGGCTTTCACTACGCCGAGCTAGACCGCTCCTTGTCATTTTATGGATGATGATAAGGGTGACGAGTCAGAGATAACCTACTTCATGAGCCTCCATTTTAACTTACTCCCTTTTAGATATGGAGGTTCATTCATACTTGAGCCATACAGTCCACGCCCGTTTAGCCGTCAATTTTGATTTTATTAATGCCTTCCCAGAGTCTTAGAATATGATATTCGCAGTGCTTCTTTAGATAAAGGCCTTAAAATTCATCGAATTTGTGTATTACATGGCTCTATGTCAAAAGCGGCTTTCCCTAAATCCACACCCAATGTGCGAAGATATTTATCCTTGCCATATAAATCTTGGTGGGATAAAGTTCAGGGGAACTTTCTCGAAGTTAATCTACAATCATTGGTGAATGTTGTAGGTCCGATTATTGACACTCCTCAAGAACATGGTGAGGGGGTCCCAAATGTGGTTAAGCCTCCAGTTTTGAAAGCTAAGGCAGTAATTTCATGCAAAGTCAAGGGACCTCCACATGCAGAAACACAGAAAGAGGATTTGCCTACCCTGGCTCAATCGGCTTTCAATAAATGAACCTTTCAAGATGAGAGCGATAGTAGTCACGGAGATCGTTGTTTGAAAAAGGTAAAACCATCTTTGGTAAAGCAAAGTGATTCTAATACCCATATGGATATTCTTGCTAGTTTATCTAAGACTTCGCCAGCTATCGAGAAGGTAGTGACTCAACTCTTCTACCATTTCACAGTATATGCATTGCCTTTATATACCCCTCATATTATGTTTTTATTTGTAAGCGTAGCCAAACAATGTCCAAATTTTGGAAGATCCTCATCAAAGTAAGCCACAAGATAGTAGCGAGTCTGTAGTAGCTCCAGACTCAAGGGAGTTACTTTTGCCATCCAAAGAGATTACTTCTAACTCTTGTGGTAAAGTCAAAGCAAATGCGAAGTCAAACTTTTCCAAGCAACCAGCAGTAACCATGTCTGTTCTTGATGGCAAGAAAGTCGTTTCAGAGCTTAAAAAGGAGTTTATCATGAAGGCTTGGGCTAGTATCCGTACCAAACTTCCAGGCCTTACTCTGAATTATGCTTCTTCTATCCAAGATAACGTTAAAGTCATACTTAATGAAATGAGTGGAATGGGGGCAGATATTTCCCCGTTGCAGGATTTATTGGGGTCTTTCTTTAGGATGGCGACTTCCTATGACCAAGCACGATCACCCTTATTGATAAGACCACAACAATTAAAGAGGCAGATCCATATTTAAAAGCCAAAGAACACCTTGAGCTTGTATTGAGGGAGAGGGATAAGAAATCTAAAGAAGTTTCTGCCGCCTGTAAATCTCTTGAGAAGGCGAGAAAGAAGGTGAAGAAATTGAAAGCTAGCTGAGATGCTGCCAAGCAAGAAGCTGCAGAGATAGAATCCAAAGTTTTAGCTGCTGAAGAAGAGTTTTCCAAGTGTTCTGATGCCTCCCTTGCAACAACAACAGCCTCAAAGGTCGTGGAGAAGAAGAAACAAGTCTTAGAGGCTGCTTTACAAGATTTAGTCAATTATAAGCTAGACTTTGATTAGCCTTAGGATATGTCTTCCTTCAAACCTTCTTGTTGCTTTCTTTTACCCTTTTTTGATTGAGTATTCGGATCTAATAGTCACAATGAAAACTCTTTTTCTTTATATTGCACATTTATTTTAATATTTCCTTTGAATTCCAACCCCAAGAATTACTTGCTTATTTTGATGCATTGATATCGCCATATTAAACTCTGGTTTTTCGCTTCCATTGCTTATTGGATTTACGTCTTTGTCTTACAAACGAGTTGGATGTGCAACTTCAATTTGAAAGCCTTAAGAATTAAAGCTTTTGACTTCATAATTGATAATTGCACGTATGGTAGATCTATGCCCCAACTGTAAACTTTGGGTATTCCAAATCCTATCGAAAGAGCTTCCTTTTCTTTTGATGGGTTGCCTCCATTGTGCCACAAGTATTTAACATAATTCCAATGCTTAATTGAGATGTCTACAGACTTGACTTTCATACGATGGATCAAACGGAGACATGAATTTTTTTTGACACTCATGCAACTAAACTCAGAATGAAATTCTAAGCACCTACGTACCTCAGTAAAGAGGATCAAGTCACAACGTAGTTCTGGGTGAGTGTTTTTTTTTATCCATTCACAATTTATACTCTTGCGGGCCAGGAGTGTACATGCAGTTTATACTCGTGCCTTAAGGAGTGTACATGCAGTTTATACTCGTTCCTTAAGGAGTGTACATGCAGTTTATACTCGTGCCTTAAGGAGTGTCCTCTACCTTCAAGGATAGTACTTCTTCAAGAACTTGGCATTGATGAGGCCAATCCTCACGCCATCTGCATCAATAAACTTGTAAGCACTATTTAAATATGCCTCTTGTACGTCATATGGCCCATCCCACTTCGAGGTGAATTTGCCCCCAGATTTATGAGAAGTGATAATGGGCCTTCTTACTACAAGAACTTGATCTCTAACATGGAAACACCTCAAGCGAACCCTTTTGTTGAAAGAACGAGATAGTCGGGATTGATAGCATTCAAGATTTTGTTGAGCCTTCAGCCTCTTCTCATCAAGAGCTTCTAACTCCAGAAAACGCAACTTAGCCTTTTCTTCATCGGTGAGCCCTTCTTAAATAACCAGTCTCAAAGAAGGTATTTGACGCTCAAGTGGCAGGACTGCTTTAACTCCAAAAGCAAGTGAGTATGAGGTTGTTTGTGTTGGTGTACGGTAAGTTGTCCTATACGCCCATAAAGATTCTTCCATTCGCTCATGCCAGTCTCATTTGGATTTGGAGACGACTTTCTTCAACAAGTTGCATAAAGTCTTATTGAAGGCTTCATCTAGACCATTGGCGGCGGCATGATACATTGAAGACTTGCGCTACTTGAAGCCAAAGAGGTCACAGATCTTGTTCATCAACTTGTTATCAAACGGATTGTCATTGTTAGTTATTATATATTGAGGGATTCCAAAGCAGTAGACGATATTCACTCGAATGAAGTTCGCAACATTTTCTTTCTTTACTTCCTTGAGAGCAACAGCTTCAACCCATTTTGAGAAGTAATCTGTCGCAGCCAATATGTATAAATGTTTACCAGAAGACTTTGGTAGTGAACCAACAACATTCATTGCCCAAGCATTGAATGACCAAGACGCTACAGTTGGATGTAGCACCTCTGGAGGTTGATGTATGAAATTTGCATGGAATTGGCAAGCTTTGCACCTTTTTTATCATAGTCCGAGCAATCTTTCACCATCGTTGGCCAATAATATCCCATCCTTTTAATATGAAAATGGAGCTTCGGTCCAGACTGATGTGATCCACAAACTCCTGAGTGTGCTTCTTGCAAAGCTTAAATTTCTTCTTTCTCTCCCAAACATCGTAAGAGTACTCCTTCAAATGATCTTCTGTACAGTGTGTCTTTGTAGTAAAGGAAGCGAGGTAAACGACGATGAATGTCAGTCTTTCTCTTTGGATTTTCTGGAATTATCCCATAACATAAGTAATCAATGATAGGTTGTCGCCAATCTTCTTTTACAGCTTGAGACATGGCAACGAGGTATTCAACTTTGTTTTCCACATCCTCATCTGATGGTGGTACTACCTATTCTTAGCGGACAATAACTTGGGTTTGATTTGGAAGAGTCAGGGTTGAGGCCAGAGCAACTAGGGTATCAGCTTGCTTATTTTCTCTCCTTGGCACATATTGGAGGGTTACTCCTCCAAGCCACCCCATCAAATTTTGTGCATAATCATGATATGGTCATAGCTCAGGCTTTCTGACTTCATAGCTTCTCAAAAGTTGCTTGATCACCAATTGGAAGTCACTAAAGACTTGTAATTGCAGTTGTTTCATGTCAACTTCCATCTCAAGTCCAAGTATTAAAGGTTGATATTCAGCAACATTATTAGAGCAACGATTTGGTAGGGTAAAAGAGTATGGGATAACCTCTTGTTGTGGAGTGACGAACACCACACCGGCACCAGCTCCATCTCGATGTGCGGCACCATTAAAGTACATCTTCCATGCGGGTCTAGCTTTAATGACCATTACATATTTATCAGGAAGTTCATCGCTCAGTTCCCAATCATCAGGTATCGGGTGGTCTGCCAAAAGGTCAGCCAATGTTTGTCCCTTTACAGCCTTTTGGGGAACATACACAATCGCAAACTATTGAAATTGAAGGTACCATCTTCCAAGTCGGTCACTAAGGACTGGTTTCGATATTACAAACTTGATGGAATTTGCCCTCGAGATAAGCCAAACAACATGAGCCTGAAAGCAGTGCTTCATCTTTTGAATCGAGAAAGCTAATGGCAAGCATAACTTTTCAATTCGAGAATACTTTAGCTCATTCGACGTCATCATTCTACCCAAATAGTAAAGAGAGTTTTCCTTGCCTTCACTATTTTCTTGAGCCAGTAGTGCTCCAACTGACCTCTATTGTGCCGCGATGTAGAGTATCAATGGTTTCCCAGGTATGGGTGTCGCAAGAACTGGTGGCTTCATTAAGTATGGTTTGATACTCTCAAAGGCATTACTACAAGCTTGGTCCCATTCGAAGAGAGTGTCCTTCTGTATGAAATGACTAAATGATTGACATTTTTCGACCAGGTTTGAGATGAACCTCCTTAAATATGTTAGCCTTCCTTGAAGGCTTTTTAACTCATGAATATCTTGAGGCTCGGGCATCTTCAAAATTGCATCAACCTTAGCTTGATCAATTTCAATTCCAAGGTATCGCACAATGAAACCAAGAAATTTTCCCGAAGTAACTCCAAAGGCACACTTCAAAGGATTCATCCTAAGTTGATATCTTTGAAGCAACTCGAATAACATTCTTAGGTCTTTTAAGTGGTCGCATCGGTTTCTTGACTTCACCACTAGATCATCTACATAGCATTCAATATTTTTATGGAGCAAGCCATCAAATATGTTCTGCATAGCCCTTTGATAAGTTGCGCCAGCGTTCTTCAAACCAAAAGGTATCACCTTATAGCAATAAATACCTTTGGGTGTACGAAATGCAGTGAGTTCTTCATCCTTTGGTGCCATGCGAATTTGATTATAGCCGGATAAACCATCTATAAAGGAAATTACCTCATAACCAGTGGTGGCATCAATCATCAACTCTGTATTGGGAATTGGAAAGTCATTCTTAGGGCAGGCGTTGTTGAGGTCTCGAAAGTCAACACAAACTCGAATTTGGCCATTCTTCTTTCTTACTGGAATAATACTTGAAACCCACGTGGGATATTTGACTTCGCCAATAAAGCCAGCTTCAATTAGTTTGTTAACTTCATTTTCAATTAATGGAACCAACTCTGGCCTAAAGCGTCTTTGGGCTTGCTTAACAGGTCGAGCACCATTCTTGACTGCCAACTGATGGACCGCTACTTTTGGATCTAAGCTAGGCATTTCCTTATCGATCCAGGCGAAGACATCCATATATTCTTTGAGTATGTCCATGTAAGAGATTTCCTTCTCTACTTCTAGAAACGCACTCAAGTAAGTTGGTTTTGGTTCTTCATCGGTTCCAAGATTAACTTCCTTCAAGAGATCTATTGTGGCCTTTACTCCTTCTTCAAGTTGCGATGAAGCATCTTCAGCATCTTTCTCCTCTTGAGGATCATCTTCATTGACAGATATATGATAACACCAGAAGGTATCTTCTATCTCTTCATCAACCTTTATTTGAGATGAGACCTTTTTTTCGTTCTGGGTCATAACATGATATGAAGAGCCAACACTCTCTTCATTTGCTTCGTGTTTCTTAGTATAAACCACAGTATGCATCTTTGCTTTTAACACCTCATTGCATGAAACTACCAGTTCCGTCTGTCGCTTCATTCTAGAAGGAATCAAACTTTGGAAATCCTTCTGGATTTTAAATGAAGAGTGCAGCATAGTATTTTGACGACTTCTTCAACGTTTATTATTTTTTCTTCTTATTTATAGGATCCAACCTTTCGAACACAGAAGTTCTTACGGTTGATTCTCCAAGTCGATCAAATACGGAGGGTCTTTTGTTAGCGGCAGTGGATTCTTATTTCACGATGATGTAATTACTGACTGCCCTTCTTGTGGAGATATGAATTGGAGGTGGCTGCGTGTATCCTAGTCCTTCACGTGCTTGCCTGGTGTTACCCTCCGATGGAAGTTAGCCCAACCTTGATGGCTCATTAGGATGGTATCCAACCTTTACAAATAGCTTGTATGCATTTGGATCAAAGCCCTCTTTTGTATGCTTCGTAGGGAGTGCCATATCTAGTGGCAGATTTTGTGCGACAGATTCCCCAAGTGGCCTTGAGGATTGATTTATTGCGTCAATCTTTCTGACAGTTAAAGTTAGCCCCTTTAGCACATTATCTTGGGAATTAGGTGAGTGATCTTCCTCTTTCTTTACCTTTGGAACGTAGCGAAGAACAGGAGCTGCCTTCTTCTTCGTAGGAGCAACACTTTATTTAAAGTGAAGAAAGGCTTCCAGTTGATGAATTTTTAGATAGTCACCGTGACCTTCTTAGATGCAAGATCGTCACACTTCATATTGGTGACATTTTCAATCGTTTTCTCATCTACAATATGATTCTTTAAGTCGAATTTTGCATCGGCAAAATGTGACTCAGCTTCAGTGAATGGCTTGTCATCGGTGACTATCATTCTTTCCACTCCATTTTTGAGATGCTTCAAGCATTGATAGTAAGAGGACAAGATAATTTTATTCTCGTGCACCCAAGGCCTACCAAGCAATACATTGTATGAAGTTTTGGTATCGATCACATGCATCAATGGGTTTGATTGAAAATCATCCATACTAATCCCCAACTTGATATATCCCATGGCCCTTTGGCCCCCTTGGTTGAATCCTTGGATCATTATATGACTTTCTTCCTATTCGCTAGTAGCGATGCCAAGCTCCTTCATTGCGCGGATAAGCAGGATATTGACTCCAAATCCTTCATCTATCAAGATTTTATTGATCTTCTTTCCTAGAATTTGACCCACCATGTATAAGGGACGGCTATATGAGGTCTCACCACGCAGAATATCATTATTTGTGAATGTGATTTTTGTATCACACACATGTGCCTCTTCGCCAAGAGTTTCAGTCAATCTTTCAGAAGATGAAGGAACTTCCATGGGTAGATTCTTACCCTTTGCCCCTCTTCGCGGTATTAAAACAAGATGCTTTAAGGTTGACTTAGGCAGTCTTATTGCGGACCCAACTCGGTAAGAATTCCTCTAAAGTTACCAGACGTCGAGGTTTCTGACGGTGAAGCTCTGTCCCCCTTGTGCTTTTTGGAAGTGCAACCAACTTCTGTTTCCTTAGTTTCTTCACCACTTTTCTTTTGGTTGGCTGCTCGTACGTCTCCTTTCGTAGACCCATCTTCTTGCATTTGCATCTAGCTACTAGAGTCCAACTTTCATCACCGTCTTCATCAACCAAACACCTGTCAGGCTCTAATACCTCCTCATTATGATCCTTGACACAAATTTTAACCAGGTCGAGCGAGCCAAAAGTGATATAAATTTGATGAGAACTGGCTATCTCATCGTCAAAGAAGATTTTCTTCTTTTTTTCCAGTTGCATGACTTTATCTTTAAAGACAAAGCATTTCTCGACAGGGACACTTATGAGCCTATGATATTTGCAATAATTAGGGTCATTGGTCCTTCCGGCTTTATTGGGACGCTTCATCTCTGGGAGTTCGATGAGCTTATGCTGAAGGAGTTCATCGAAAATCTCAGCAACAACCAAATCAAGGAAGGGATATTCCTTTTCTTGCATCTCCATTAGTGTATTCTGATTTGGACGTGCTCCAGAAGTCGTCTTTACACTTTGCTTCTTGCTCACCTTTGTGGTGACTTTCACAGGAGACACATCAACATTCATGGATTCTTTGTTATCATTTTTGGGGACAAACTTACCCCATCTCTTGGGTTCTTGCTTATCCTTTCCCCTTCGAGGGTCATGGATAGGCGCTCCTTCCTTTCCAGTAGAAGACATGCTCAACTCCATGTCGTAAGCACGAGTAGCTAACTCTTCAAAGGATTTTGGCTTAATGCCTTGCAAGATGTAGAGAAGCCCCCAGTGCATTTCTTGGATTCACATCTCTATCGCAGAAGCTTCGTTGAGCCTATATTTACAGTTTAGGCTAGCATGTCTCCATCGATTGATGAAGTCAATGGCTGGTTCTTTCTTTCTTTGCCGAGTACTTATGAGCTCTACCATGCTCACTGTACGCCTTATTCTATAAAAGCAATTCAGGAATTCATGTTCCAATTGCTCCCAACTATCAATGGAGTTAGGCTCGAGATCTGTATATCAATCAAAGGCGTTTCCCTTTAGGTAACGAACAAACTGTTTGACAAGATAGTCATCATAAGTTCCAAAATTATTACATGTCTCGACAAAGCTTGCGACATGTGTGTTTTGGGTTACCTTTGCCCTCAAATTATTGAAGTTTGAGGGGTTGATGGCCAGCAGGCATTTTGAGGCTATCTATTCTTGCAGTGTAAGGCTTGGCATGTGCAAGGGAAGACTTGGTGACAACATCATACTTGTCTTTGAGGGTCCTTTCAATAAATTCTCTCAATTGCCTAATCGAGATCATTCCCTCAGCAGAAATTTGCACCTCTTTAGTCGATGGTGTTTGTTTCGTAGAATTTTCTATCTCATGAACCTCTGGAGCTTTTCCCGGTGCATGGCTAGATTCTCCGTCTATCAAGCCTTCCACCCTATCCACGATCTTATCAATTCTAGCCTCTTGATTCTGAACATAGTTGGTCAGGCCTTCAATTGCCTTTGTCAGATTCGCTAGCTGCTCCTCCACAATTGAGGCATCAGTTACCATTACTTGCATGATCACCAGCGATGTTGGAGAGTAATACGAATTATCACATAAGTTGATCTTTGAAGTACTTAGCTTATGTGGTGTAAGTGGAGATGACACATTTTTTGAACGACCATCGCTCTTTGTGCCAGAGTATTTGGAACCAAAATGCTCAAGTAGAGTAAGAGTCTTCTTAAGCGATTCCGCAACAATGCTCCTCCTTTCGAAGCACTTGTTTGGGACTTCGTTCCTTGTGAGGTCGAAGATTCAAAAACTGGAGTTGGGGCGGACGACACTAGATGTGTTTGTTGTCCTAGCAAGCCTGCCTTGCTCCTTTTGACAGCTCCTAAACTTCCAAAAGTAACACCAAGGATGTTTTCCACTTCGGCAGAGAACCTTGAATCAGCAGCCTTGGAAGCAGTTGATTGAGAATTGATCTTCTTGGAAGTCATTTCGTTATTCTTGAACTTTGAAGTATGAAAAGTTGAGATGAGAGATAGAGATCGTCCCACTGTGCGTGCCAGAATTTGTTGGACAGTAAAATTTTGAGACCGAAAAATAAATAATTTGAGACAAGAAAATATTGCAACAACCGATTTTATTGATTTTATTGAGGGTCTTCGTAATTCGAGGGCCGTTAGTGGCTTATTCTCGAACATAAGATGATCTCTTTATGAATATCCCATGATTTTGTGGGATATTGGAGATCCCGATCTTTTTATGAATCTCCATCAGCTTATGGGATATTCAAGATGGTTGATCTTTTTACGAATACCTATGAGCTTATGGGATATTCAAGATGCCTGTTTCAGGGAATATGTTACCCTTTAAATAGGCGAGATTTAGGGTAAAGTAGCCCCCAAGAACTCTAACCAAATTTGAACTTTCTTTTGTAGAATCCACAAAATTTCAATGTGGACAATCACATTTAAAACACTATATTATAGCTACCTACTACTAATTTAGCTATGTTTGGTGGTACTTCTAATGAGAAACCAATGGTCTGTTTGATTATATTTTCGAAAATCACTAATTTCTTAAGTACTTTTTGTTAAGAATGTTTTCCAAAAAGTATGTTAAGAGTAGCAACAATTGTTTAGCTGATTAATTTGGACGGTATTTGTAAACATTAGAGCAATAATTTATTCAGGGTCAAGGTGTCAAAAATATTTATGAGAAAAACTATTCTTTCAATTTCTCAAAAAAAAAGAAAAAAGAAAAAAGAAAAAAACATCTTCTAAGCATTCCTTTGTATCTTCTGTTACTTCGTTAAATACTACTGATATTTATCATCGACTAACGTATGTATTGTAGTGGGATAGTTCAAAATCCTTCGTACTTAAGCAGATCGAGGTTCCGGGTTCGATCCCTTCAGAAAGAAGTGTGTGCCTTAAAATGAATCTTGTAATGCGTGAATTTCCATTTAATCGGATCTCAATATAAGTATCGAACATGCATCGAATGCAAAAGTCAGTAAATAAATAAATAAATAATATATCAATGATATTAGGTGGGACTTCCAACACATGACATATACAATATACATGTATGTATATATGTGTAACTGAATTCTATAGGGTGTCACCTAAACCACATTTTTAAGTAGATGCATTTACCTCACCTCTCAATTACCTAACGTCAATATGATTTAATTTGTCCCTCAGTGAAAACCAAGAATAGGACAATATAAATACTTATGAAAGCAACATTTTTCGAGAAGAAAATATTTTTGGGGGACGAAAAATTTGACTGACAACTTGGTCCAGAAATGGAAAGCTATGGTTCAGTGAACCTGGACAACAATTAAACACAAGTAGCTAGAACTCTCTTGGCTAAGTTTTCTTTTTTTCTTTTTATTCTTCAGGCTATTTATGATGTAATAAATTGCTGGTGAGATGAGCAAGTTAGGACTAATGCCGAATATTGAGATAAGCAAGTTAGGACTAATGACAAATATTGAACACATAATGAAATAATGATACGTTAGATGTACATCTTTTTACCTAATAATGCAATGCAATCCTACCTTGGATCAGTGGATGGGTTTTCCATTACTTTCCTTCCTTTTCGGAGGGGATATAGAGTATATATCTTAATACTTAATCATTCGTATTAGATATTTACATCAACTCAAATAACTTAATTTTAGTAGTTAAAATTGAAATAATAATAATATTTGATAGTTTGAACCACAACTATTCACATATACCTCTGTTAAGGGTTGAATCATAGTTATCACGGTCAACCTACCAGATTAGATACGTAGTACTCTGGACGTACAAGTTGAAAATTAGGACAAGAAACTAACGTATGTGCAGAAAAAAGTTTCTTTTTACTTGGATCTTGTTTGTATTTTATTGAAAATAATGCTCAAGTGATCTCCTTTTCCACTATGAAAAGTAGGAAAGAAAATAATATTCCTCGAATACAATTCACGCGTGGATATAGGCCCCGTTCGGCCATGAAAATATAATTTTTCGGAGTTGAAAATAGAGTTGGAATTGAAGTTGGAGTTGGAGTTGTATTTGACCATGAATATAAATTAAAGTTGTTTTTGAAATTTTGTGAGAGAAGTAGGAGTAAAAAAAGTGAAAACAAATTTTTCTTGTTTTCACTTTTCCAAAATACAATTTCAAATTGTATTTGGAATTTTTTTGGCCAAATTGTTGGAGTAATACTGTATTTTGATCATTGGATTAGGTTGGCTCACCCATTTCATTCACCTGTTCCTTCATTAGTATGTTGCAACTTCAACATTATTCGATGAAGGGCTACATGGAATGGGTCTGATTTGACGACAATGATTTCGTCTAAATTCAGAAGATTATTGTATATATTATTTTATGCACGTATTATTTTATTCCTTTTGTACATCATAGGAAAATCCTTGTTTCCTGCCTTATTTAAAAGTCTTTTGTTTTCTACCATATTTAGAAGATTATCCCTTAGTTTACTACCTTGTTTAGAAGAGTATCACTACCTTGTTTAGAAGAGTATCCCTTAATTATTTTGTACCATATGTAGGACTCTTTCATTTACTTGTATATAAATAGGATATTGTACAAAGAAACAAACTCATTCAAAAAAACGGAAAAAGAAAATTTTCTCAATTCCTTTTGTGTTTCCTTTCCGTGATTATTTTCGTTCAATTCTTTCATGGTATCAGGGCAAGGTTGATTCCAACCACCTTGTTTCAAATTTTAATCTTTGTTTCTTGTTCACCTCGTATTCATTTTAATCTTTCATCATGATCAACACTGCCCAACACTCTGATGAAACAGCAGAGACAACACAGGCCGATGGTGTTGTTCCAACTGTTGAATCTCCTACAAGTTGATCAAAGTCATTCTTACTATCTTCATCCCTCTGATTACCCAGGAATGAATCTCGTTTTCACTATTTTTTATGGCAAAGGTTATGGAGATTGTAGAAGGTCAATAATAATAGCTCTTTCAGCCAAAAATAAATTGGAATTTACTAATACATCATTGGCTGCTCCTTTTCCAGATTTCAATATGTACAGTGCTTGAAACAAATGTAACAACATGATCCTGTCCTGGCTGCTGAACTCCCTCTCGAAGGAAATTGTAGAAAGCGTGCTATATTCCAGTAGTCCAAAGGATCTATGGAAGGATTTTGAAGAAAGATTTGGTCAGACAAGTGGAGCCAAGTTATTTCAACTTCAAAAACAGTTAAGTGAAACCACTCAGGTAAACACAAGTGTTTCAACTTATTTCACTAAACTGAAAAGCTTATGGGATGAATTAGATGCCTTGAATACATTTTTTGTTTGGCCATGTATCTGTGAGTGTGGTGTTAAGAAAAAATGACGAAAGGCACACTAAGATGAAAGATTGTTGCAGATCTTGATGGGATTGAATGATGCTTTCATAGGTGCGAAAAGCAATATATTGATGTCTTCGTGGGCAAAGAAATTTTATTAAATTGAAATCCGTATGAAATTCGGATTATGTTAAATTGAAAATAAATTAGTCCCAAATAAATATTGTGGATTGATATAGTTAGCTTAATCATTGAAGTTCAAACATGTATGGATTTAAATAAAGTTCAATCTTTATTGGGCTAGTCCATTAATTTGGGCTACAAATAATGAGCCCACTTTGTTAAGCCCAAGATATTGTCATATTCTAGAGGCCCAATTAAGCGTCACATGTCAAATGACGTGGTATGCCAAGTCAAGGGGAGGAGCCAATAGGACCATGCCACATGTCACTCAAATCTGATTGGTCAAAGGAAGTCCATCGTCATTATAACTCTTCTCTTTTCCACAACTATAAATAAGGGTCTCATGATTCAGAAAAGTACCCCAAGAACACTAACAAGAAGTAAGAGAAAACTTGAGGATCAAACACCGCAATTTTTCTACAAAGCTCAAGCATTCAAATCAAGTTCATCAAGATTCAAGATCAAGACTGCATAATTCAAGAATAAGGTCAAAAGCCCTTGAATTCAAGCACAAGTCAAGATTAAGTTCCTCAAATCAACAAATCAAGTTCAAATTCAAGATCAAGCTTTAAGCCTTTGAATTTATATTCAAAAAAACGAATCAGAGGATTTATAGAGATTGTAACACTCATATTGAAATCAATAAATTGATTGTTGTAATATTTTTTTTATCTCCAATTATTTATTTTTCGACCTCAAAAATTTTACTGTCCAACAAATTCTGGCACGCCCAGTGGAACAAAGTAACACCAAAGATGCTTTATACTTCAAAAGAGAACTTTGAATCAGCAACCTTGGAAGCAGAGTTGATTGAGAGTTGACCTTCTTGAAAGTCAAAGGTTGCTGATTCAAAGTTCTCTTTTGAAGTATAAAGCATCTTTGGTGTTACTTTCGGATGCTTGGGAGCTGTCACAAGGATCAAGGCAGGCTTGCTAGGACAATAAACACATCTAGTGTCGTCTGCACCAACTCCAGTTTTTGGATCGTCAACCCCAAAAGAAACGAAGTCCAATGTAAGTGCTTCGGAAAAAAGAAGCAATATGGCAGAATAGCTTAAGAGGACTCTAGCTCTACTTGAGCACTCTAGTTACAAATACTTTCGCCCAAAGAGCGATGGTTGTTCAATAAATGCGTCATTGTTCAATAAATGCGTCATCTCTACTCACACTGCAAAAGCTGAGCACTTCGAAGATTAACTGCCCCATCTATGGAGGATCAGCTTGTGAATCTGACAAAGGCAATTGAGAGCCTAACCAAATATGTTCAGAATCAAGATGCTCAAATTGATAATATAGTGGATAGGGTAAAAGGTATGATAGAAGGAGGGTCTAGCCATGCACCTGGAAAATCTTTAGAGGTTCATGAGACAGAACATCCTGTGAAACAAACACCACCAACTAAAGAGGTGCAAGTTTATTCTAAAGGAATGATCCCAATTGAGCAATTGAAGAAATTCATTGATGGGACCCTCAAAGACAAGTATAATGTTGTCACCAAGTCTTCCCTTGCATATGCCAAGCCCTACACTGCGAAGATAGATAGCCTCAAAATACCTATTGGCTATCAAACCCCCAAATTTAAATAATTTAAGGGCAAAGAAAATCCAAAACAGCATGTTGCACACTTTGTTGAGACATGTAATAATACTGGAACTTACAGTGACTATCTTATCAAACAGTTTGTTCGTTCCCTGAAGGAAAACACCTTTGATTGGTATACGGACCTCAAGCCAAACTCCATTAATAGTTGGGAGCAATTAGAGTATGATATCTTAAATCATTTTTATAGCACAAGACGTACAGTAAGCATGGTAAAGCTCACAAATACTCGGCAAAGAAAGGATGAACCAGTCATTGACTTCATCAATCGATAGAGAAATGCTAGCCTAAACTGCAAAGATAGGCTCTACGAAGCTTCTGCAATAGAGATGTGCATCTAAGGAATGCATTGGGAGCTTCTCTACATCTTGCAAGGCATTAACCCTAATTTTTTTAAAGAGTTAGCTACCCGTGCTTATGATATGGAGTTGAGCATGTCTTCTGCTGGAAAGGGTGCAACGCTTATCCATGACCCTCGAAGGGGAAAGGATAAGTAGAAACCCAAAAGATGGGGCAAGTTTCTCCCCAAAAATGATAATAAAGAATCTATGAATATTAACGCATCACCAGCGAACGTCAACACGAAGGTGAGCAAGAAGCAAAGTGTGAAGACGACTTCTAGAGCACGTCCAAATTAGAAAACTTTGAAGGAGATACAAGAAAAAGAATATCCCTTCCTTGATTCAGATGTTGCTGAGGTTTTCGATGAACTCCTTGAGCATAAGCTCATTGAACTCCCAGAGATGAAGCGGCCTAACGAAGCTGGAAAATTCAATGACCCTAATTATTGCAAATATCATAGGCTTGTGAGTCACCCTCTCAAAAAGTGTTTTGTCTTTAAAGATAAAGTCATGCAACTGACAAGTGAGAAAAAGTTTCTCATCAACGATGAGATGACCAGTTCTCATTCAATCTTTATCACTTTTGGCTCGCTCGACCCAGTCTAAATATGTGTCGAAGAGGATAATAAGAAAATATTAGAGCCTGACAAGTATTCAGTCAACGAAGGCGATGATGAAGGTTGGACTCTGGTGATTAGGCGCAGACGCAAGAAGATAAGTCTGCGAAAGGAGACGTCTGAGCAGCCAAGCAGAAGGAGAATAGTGAAGAAACCAAGAAAATAGAAGTTGATTGAACCTCCAAAGAAGACGAGGGTGACGGAGCTTCACCACCAAAAATCATGGTGTCCAGTAACTTTGGAAGAATTCTTACCAAGTTGGTTTCTTGCAAAGACTGCTCAAGTCAACCTTGAGGCGTCTTATTTTAATGCTGCCAAAGAGGGGGCAAGGGGTGAATACCAACCCGTGGAGCTTCCTCGGTCTTCTGAAAAGCCTACGGAGCCACTTAGCCAAGAGGCACATTACAAATAGCAACCTTCTGCTTGGAGGAACCTTACACAATCGTCCCTTATACATGGTAGGTCAAATTTTAAAAAAAAGGATAAATAGAATCTTGATTGATGAGGGATCCGGAGTTAACATTCTGCCTATCTGTAAAATGAAGGAACTTGGCATTGCTACCTATGAACTGGCAGAAAGCCATATAATGATCCAAGGCTTCAACCAGAGGGGCCAAAGGGCTAAGAGAGTTGTCAAGTTGGGGATTTGTATGGATGATTTTTAATCCAATTCATTGATGCATGTGATTGATGCCAAAAATTTATACAACATATTACTTAGTAAGCCTTAGGTACATGGGAACAAAATTACCTCATCCTCCCACTATCAATGCTTGAAGTACCTCAAAGGTAGAGTAGAAAGAAAGATAGTTGCCGATGACAAACCATTCATTGAAGCTGAGTCGCACTTTCCTGATGCAAAATTCTACTTAAAGAATTATGTTGTGAATAAGAAAAGGGTTGAAGATGTCACCAAGATCAAGTGTGATGATCTTGCATCTAAGAAGGTCGCGGTAACTGTCAAAAAAGTCTCCACCAAGAAGCCCCTTTTCACTTTGAATAAAAAAAGTGTTACACCTATGATAAAAAAGGCAACTCCCGTTCTTTGATATGCACCAAAGGTAAAGAAAGAGGAAGGTCACCCATCCGATGCCTAAGATACTATGCTAATAGGGCCAACTTTACCTATCAGGAGGATTGACACAATAAATCTGTCCTTAAGACTACTTGGAGAGTCTGTGGCCCAAAATTCACCAAAAGATATGACACTCCCTATGAAACATACGAAAGATGGCTTCGATCCAAATTCATACAAGCTATTTGTAAAGGATGGATACAATCCTAATGAGCCATAAAGGTTGGACAAACTTTTGTCGGAGGGTACAACTAAGTAGGCAGGTGAAGTCCTAGGATACACGCAGCCACCTCCAATTCGCATCTCCATAAGAAGGGCAGTCAGTAATTACATCAACTTGGAAGAAGAATTCACTGTTGCTAATAAAAGACCCTCTGTATTTATCGAATTGGAGAATAAACCGCGAGAACTTCTGTTTTCAAAAGGTTGGGTCCTCTAAATAAAAATAACAAGCATCGGAGAAGTCATCAAAGTACAACAATGCACTCTTCGCCTAAGATCCAGAAGGATTTCCAAAGTTTGATTCATTCTAGAATGAGGTGGCAGACGAAATCGGTAGTTTCATATAACGAGGTGCTAAAAGCAAAGAATCATACTGTGGTATATACCAAGTAACGCAAGGAAGATGAAGAGAGTGTTGGCTTCTCATATCATGTTACGACCCAGAATGAGAAGGATGTCTCATCTCAAATGAATGTTGATGAAGAGATAGAAAATATTTTTTGGTGTTATCATATATCCATCAACAACAATGATCCTCTAGAGGAAGAAGATGTGGGAGATGCTCCATCGTAACTTGAAGAAGGAGTAAAGGCAACAATAGATCCCTTGAAGGAATTTAATCGTGGAACCAATGAAGACCCAAGACTAACTTGCCTGAGTGCATTTTTAGAAGTAGGGGGGATATCACTTATATAGACATACTCAAAAAATATATAGATGTCTTCGCTTGGAGCTATAAGGATATGCCTGGCTTAGATCCAAAAGTAGCAGTTTATTAGTTGGCGGTCAAGAATGGTGCTCGTCCTATTTAAGCAAGCCCAAAGGCGCTTTAGGACGGAGTTGGTTCCATTAATTGAAAATGATGTTAACAAACTCATTGAAGCAGAATTTATTCACGAAGTCAAATATCCCACGCGAATTTCAAGTATTATTCCAGTACAGAAGAAAAATGGCCAAATTCGAGTTTGTGTCGACTTTCGATATCTCAACAACGTCTGCCCTAAGGATGATTTTCCAATCCCCATACCAGAGTTAATGATTGATGCCACCACTAGTTATGAGGAAATGTCCTTTATGGATGGTTCATCCGGTTATAATCAAATCTGCATGGCACCAAAGGATGAAGAACTCACTGTATTTCACACGCCCAAAGGTATTTATTGCTACCAATGGCGGATCTGCACTATAGTCAGAGGGTTTATTCGAACCCCCTTTGGCAAAAAATTATGTTATATATACATGGTTAATATTATTTTTATGTATATATATTAGATGTTGAACCCCTTCTATTAGTTTTTATATTCACTTATGAACCCCCATTGCGAAAATCCTGGCTCCGCCACTAATTGCAATAAGGTAATGCCTTTTGGTGTGAAGAACGCTGGCGCCACTTATCAAAGGGCTATACAGAAATCTTTAATGGTCTTCTCAATAAAAATGTTAAATGCTATGTGAATGATCAAGTGGTGAAGTCATGAAAGAAAGACGGCCACTTGAAAGACCTAAGAATAGTCTTCGAGTTACTTCGAAGATATCAACTTAGGCCTCATTTGTTTGGACTTAATGGAGGTCTGAATCTGAATGGTTCAGACTTCATACTATTAAGTGCATTTATTTTTTATTAAGGTTTTAACTTTTAATAGGTCTGAATAGGTCTTAGTCATTCAGATCTAGAACCACGTCTTAATAGGTCTGAAGGGATACTCAGGTGTTGGATAATATTCATCATTCTATTCATTATCAGCAGTTACCACCACTAACCACCTCTGCCACTGTCACCATTGTCAACCACCAACCACCAACAACAACCACCTCCACCATCACAACCACCATCGATAAAAATACCGCTACCAACCACAATTGTCAACCACTACTACACCTACTACCTCTTTTATTCTAATTATATTCACCACCACCACTGCCGTCAATAACACCACAATCAGCAACCACTAGCAATCAATCCCTACTACCAACCAACTGATCTATCACAACTAGCACCATCACTAACTACCACTAATACATCACAACCTCTACTCATTCTTTGGCCGCCGCCACCATTGTCACTAGTAATGCCACCTCTACCACTACTTCAACCAGTACCATCGCTTTAATTTATCTCTACTAACAACCATCTCTACCATCACAACAAATAACATCTCCAACTAGCATCATCACATCGCCAATCATCATGCATTCATGTTTCGGCCAACACAATCAACACCTTAAACTACTAACATCAAGCAACGTTATATCACAACAACCACCACCACCATCAATCGCCACCATCATAACAGTCACTACAATACCAACTATCAGTATTATCACCACCAACAATATTAATCACTAACATTAATCATTGTCACCACAACCACCATTATAAGTCATCTCCACTATCACTAACAAACATAAATATTTTTTCTCAATCAAATACTAATAATTTTATTGTATTAAATTATATACTTTTTAATATATAATTAATTTTTTGTTTGAATTTTATTTTTTATTTTATTATGTATACAAATAAATTTTTTTTTACACATTCAGATGTTGAAAAATAAACAGGCTTAATTATTCAGTTTTCAGATCTAGAGACAACATCTTAATCATTCAGATATGCATTAAGATTCAGACATCTGAATCTTAAAAAAAATAAATGGAGCCTTAGGATGAATCCATTGAAGTGTGCCTTTGGAGTTACTTCCGAAAAATTTCTTGGCTTCATTGTGCAACACAGAGGAATTGAAATTGATCAACCCAAGATCGATGTAATTTTCAAGATGCCCTAGCCTCAAAATATTCATGAGTTAAAAAGCCTTCAAGGAAGGCTAGCATATTTAAGGAGGTTCATCTCAAACCTGGCTAGAAAATGTCAACCATTTATTTGTCTCATAAGGACACTCCCTTCGAAAGGGAACAAGCTTGTAGTAATGCCTTTGAGAGTATCAAATCATACTTAATAAAGCCACCAGTTCTTGTGGCACCCATACCTGGGAAGCCCTTAATGCTCTACATCGCGACATAAGAGAGGTCAGTTGGTGCACTACTGGCTCAAGGAATTAGTGAAGGCAAAGAAAACTCTCTTTACTATCTAAGCAGAATGATGACATCAAATGAGCTAAAGTATTCTCTAGTAGAAAATTTATGTTTGGCATTGGCCTTCTCAATTCAAAATATAAAGCACTACTTTTAGGCTCTGTTGTTCATCTTGTGTCGAGGGCGAATCCCATCGAGTTTGTAATGTCAAAACCAGTCCTTAGTGATCGACTTGTAAGATGGTACCTTTAATTTCAACAGTTTGAGATTGTGTATGTTTCCCAAAAGGTCGTAAAGGGATAAATATTAGATGACTTCATGGCAGATCACCCGATACCTGATGATTGGAAACTGAGCAATGAACTTTCTGATGAAGATGCAATAGTTATTGAAGCTGGACCCCCGTGGAAGATGTACTTTAATGGTGTCATACATTGAGATGAAGCTGGTGCCGGTGTGGTATTCGTCACTCCACAAGAAGAGGTCATCCCATACTCTTTTACCCTAACAAACCGTTGCTCTAATAATGTTGCTGAATATCAGACATTAATACTTGAAATTGAGATGACAGTTGACATGAAACAACTGCAATTACAAGTCTTTGGTGACTCCCAATTGGTGATCAAGCAGCTTTTGGGAATCGATAAAGTCAGAAAGCCTGATCTATGACCATATCATAATTATGCATAGAAGTTAATCGGGTGGCATGGAGAAGTAGCCCTCTAACATGTGACAAGGAGAGAAAATAAGCAAATTGATGCCCTAGCTGCCTTGGCCTCAACCCTGACTCTTCCAAATTAGACGCGAATTACTATCCACCGAAAATGGATAGTACTGTTGTCAAATGAGGATGTAAAAAATAAGATTAAATACCTCATTGTCGTGTCCAAAGTTGTAAGGAAAGATTGGAAACAAACTATCATTGATTATTTGTATTATGGGATACTTTCAGAAAATCCAAGGATAAAAACTAACATTCGTCGTCGTGCACCTTGCTTCCTTTACTACAAAGTCACATTGTACAGAAGATCATTTGAAGGAGTACTCTTACAGTATTTGGGACAGAAAGAAGCTATTTAAGCTTCGTAGGAAGCATACTCGAGAGTTTGTGGATCGCATCAGTCTTGACTGAAGCGACATTTTCACATTAAAAGGATGGGATACTATTGGCCAACGATGGTGAAAGATTGCTTGAAATTATGCTAGAAAATGCAAAGCTTGCCAATTCCATGTGAATTTCATTCATCAACCTCCTGAATTACTATACTCAACTGTAGCATCTTGGTCATTCAATGCTTGGGGAATGAATGTTGTTGGTCCACTACCAAAATCTTTTGGTAGACACTTATACATCTTGGCCGCAAGGGATTACTTCTCAAAATGGGCGAAAGCCATTACTGTCAAAGAAATAAAGAAGGAGAATGTTACGAATTTCATCCGAGTAAATATCATCTACCGCTTTAGAATCCCTCAATATATAATAACCGATAACGGTAAGTCATTCAATAACAAGTTGATGAACAAGATCTGTGATATCTTTGGTTCAAACAGCGCAAGTCTTCAATGTACCATGCTGCCACCAATGGTTTAGCCGAAGTATTTAATAAGACTTTATGCAATCTATTAAAGAAAGTCGTCTCCAAGTTCAAGAAAGACTGACATGAATGAATGGAAGAAGCTCTAAGGGCATATAGAATGATTTACCGTACACCAACGCAAACAACCCCATACTCACTTGCTTTTGGAGTTGAAGCAGTCCTGCCACTTAAGTGTCAAATACCTTCTTTGAGACTGTCTATTCAAGAAGGGTTCACTGAAATTATAAGTTGCGTCTTGCAGAGCTAGAAGCTCTTGATTAGAAGAGGCTGGAGGCTCAACAAAATCTTGAATGTTACAAAGCTCGTCTTTCTCATTTTTTCAATAAAAGAGTTTGATTAAGGTGCTTCCAAGTTGGAGATCAAGATCTTATAGTGAGAAGTCCCATTATTACTTCTCGAAAGTCTGGGGGTAAATTCACCCTAAAGTGGTATGGACCATATGTCATACAAGAGACATATTCAAATGGTGCTTATAAGCTTGTTGATGCAGATGGCGTGAAAATTGGCCCTATCAACGCCAAGTTCTTGAAGAAGTACTATCCTTAAAGGTAGATGACACTCCTTAAGGCACAAGTATAAACTGCATGTCCACTCCTGGCCCGCAAGCAGAGGCGGATCTAGAATTTAAAGGTTGTGGGTTCCCAACTTATAATTTTTATCACTAGACCAATAACACACTTTGTTTGTGGGTTCCCAACTTAGAATTCTTATATATTTACTAGTTTTTTTAATATAAATTCAAGAACCGGACAAAAGTTATAGGTTCCCGAGAACCCACACTTTATGTTGTGCATCCGCCCCTGCCTGCAAGAGTATAAACTGTGTATGGCTTACAAAAAGGGAAGTACGCTAGGTTGAAAACCTTAAAAGAGGCGGCCTAGGCAAAAGTTAGGAAGAAAAAAACACTCACCCCAGAACTACGTCGTGACTTGATCCTCTTTACTGAGGTACGTAGGCGCTTGGAATTTCATTCTGAGTTCAGTTGCATGAGTGTCAAAAAAAAAATGTTCCTGCATTATCTACCATATGGATACCAAGTATGAAAACATTCTAATTAAATTTGGACTCACTCCAAGTATTGGTGGCTTAATGGGGGGGTAAATTCCAATGAAATATTAGTTTCATTCACATAAGATGAAGTTTCCAAAATCCCCAAATTTGGAAGTTGAACCACTCAAAACGCCAAATTTCAATTTCCAAATTTGGGAGTGAACGTTGACAAAATTTTCAAGTCTTCAAATCAAGGCCTCCAAAATTTCCATGCCGTAAGATGGAAAAAATTTGTCCCTTTGCACCTTAAGATGGTCTCTTACGGGTTTATCCTTAAAAGGATTTCAAAAATTCCATGGGTTTATCCTTAAAAGGATCTCAAAATTTCCATGCCTTAAAGTGGACAAAATTTGTCCCTTTACACCTTAAGCTGGCCTCTTACAGATTTATCATTAAAATGATCTTCAAATTTCCATGCTTTAAGGAGCGCAAGACTTTCCCCTTTACACCTTAAGTTGAACGCTGAAAGGGCCCGTACTTAAAGAAAACTGTTGTATCTTCAAGTAAAATTGATCGGGTCTTGAGGTGACAAAGCCTCGCACCTTAAGCCGACGTCCACCGTCTTCAAGCAAAATTGGTAGGGTCTTGAGGTGACGAAGCCTCGCACCTTAAGCCAACGTTTACCGTCTATAATCAAAATTGATTGGGTCTTGAGGTGAGGAAGCCTCGCACCTTAAACCGACGTCCGCCGTCATTAATCAAAATTGGTCGGGTCTTGAGGTGATGAAGCCTCACACCTTAAGCCGTCGTCCGCCGTCTTTAATCAAAATTGGTCGGCTCTTGTGGTGACAAAGCCTCGCACCTTAAGCCAACGTCCATCGTTTTCAAGCAAAATTGGTCGGGTCTTGAGGTAACGAAGCTTCGCACCTTAAGCCGACGTCCACCGTCTTTAATCGAAATTGGTCGGGTCTTGAGATAACAAAGGAAAATTAAACCCTCACACTTTAAGCCGACAACCACCGTCTTCAAGCAAAATTGGTCGGGTCTTGAGGTGACAAAGGCAAAGTTAAACCCTTGCATCTTAAGTCGACGTCCACCGTCTTTAATCAATGGTTGCATATTGTTATTTGCTTTAGCCCTACGATAATAAAAATATATATATACAAGGAAAAAAGGGGAATGAGAGAGAAAAGAAGGAATGTTTACCTAAATATGCGTGCATCTCGATCGGCAAAGATGGATCAAATTACACCCTTGAGTTTGATTGCCTACAAAAAGTGTTATAAATAATAGTTCTTTTTCCAACGGGAAAGGACACTCACAATTTCATTGTTCCTATGCCTAGTTATGATTTGTCTCGTGAAGCCACACAAACCTGAAGTTGAAAACGTATCAGCATCCAGTGGATATATTGTAGATGGAATCATTATTAGGTAAAAAGATAAGAGGGTATAGAGTATGTTAATACTTGAATATTCTTATATTATGTTTACATCAACACAAATAATTTAATTTTACCAATTAAAATTAATATAATAATACTTGATAGTTAAATGATAAATGAACGGAACCTTAACTTTCCTTTTTTTTTTTGGAACCTCAACTATTCACATATACCCTCAGTTGAGGGTTTAAACACAATTAACATGGTCAATCTACCACATTAGATAGGTAGAAGTAGTACTGTTGACGTACATGTTGAAAAATTAGGACAAGAAACTAACACATGTGTAGAAAAAAGCTCCTTTTTACTAGGATCTTGTATGTATTGAAAATAATGCTCAAGTGATCTCCTTTTCCCACTATGAAAAGTAGGAAAGAAAATAATATTCCTCGAATCAATGAGCAACTTTTTTTTTAGTATAATTTTTTATTAATCGTTTTTCCTGTCTACTTTACCCACTAATAATTTTTCTTTAGTTATTGGTGGGTCATCAATGTAACCATTACGCCAATTTTTTCAAAAGCTTTGTGCTTTGTGGAGTACTTTGAGAGTACACATACTCAGACTTGGTAGGTGCACAATGAAATTTGATTTTATTATATGAATATAATTTAAAGAAACTTTTGTGTGCATATGTAATTCTGTCCAAAGTTAGGGACCGTTTGGTTCAGCTATTTAATTATTTCAATTTAAAATTTTTAAATTAACCTTATTCATTTCTCTGACTGTGAGTGTGCAATTTCCTGAGCTTCAGTTGCCTACAAGATGGTGGAAATTTTTACACAAGTGACTACTTCTATAGCTTTTTTTTTTTTATGGAAATTCGAGATTAATTGGTTTAAGCTGAATTTTAATGGTCATGGTAAAGGCAATTCTGAGTCAGTTGGAGGGAGGTGGGATTATTAGACTGAAAGTTATATAGCTTAAATAAATTTGAAATGTGATTGAAATTTCAAATTTAAGATTTAGACTCAAGAAGAACAGTTTATTTGTCAATGTGGACACCTATGTTTCATAAATTGACTACTCATGCCAACTCTTTTGTATAATTTTGTAACAAGGTGAATTTTTTCCAACCTTCAATAGGTAGCTAAGGCAAGGTCTATGTTCTTCTAGTGTAATTAATTTAAGTTTTGCCTAACTCCTAGCATATCACTAATTTTATTTTATTTTTTAAAAAAGGTAACAATATGATCGGATTTCGAGGGAACAATACATATTCTTTAATAAAGTTTTACCTAAGGTAAATTAAAGCTAGCGAGAAGCTCAAAGCGGATATCAAAATATCGAAATAAAATAAAAAGAAAAAGAAGAAGGTAACAATATCTCTACGAAAATTAACATAGAGAATTAAGAACAAAGATGAAAAAGATGATCACAAAAGATTAGAGATCTCAGATTACCATATATGGACGGCCCATTTTTACAGACACTCCCACCATATTTTGACAAAAGCTAAATTAGAAACCGCAAAAAGAAAAAAAAAAAAAAAAAGATTCAACAAAATTGTTTGATGGGATTTACTCTTTGCAATTCCCATCATATATTTTTTTACACAAGATTTCTGTACTCAAAATTCCTCCTTATTTAACTTGATATCGTAAATCAGAAGCCATTTTTCTCGTCTTTTATTTAATTTTTCTTTTTTTTTTTTTTTGAGTTATAGCTTCCATGATCATCATCAAGATCGATTACTTTATGTGAGGATTAATAAAGATCATCAAGCCACTGCAACAGTTCCATTTCGTACAGCTTTATTTGCATCAGTTTCTTTAGTAGGCGTCTCTGTCTTTGTTCTTGATGATGATCTCTTTGCTGCTGCAATTTTCCATTTTCTTTCATTAGCTTCATCCATTTCTATTTGTTCTTGTCTGCATTCTTCGCTACAAAATGGTGTATCCCCTCTGTAATCAAAAACAAAAGAATTTCACTCCCATCAGATCAACAACTTAAAGTAGAATCATTATGGGTTTAAGATCTTTCTTCATTTACAATAATATCCGGTGTAATTTCATAAGTGAGGTCTCGCGGTACAAGACTGTGTACACGTCATCCTTCCCAAACCCTCATAGTATATAAGATCATAACCGAGATGGATTCACAATTTAAACTGTTTATATCCATATGTAAAATACTAACCTGTACATGAAGATGTCATGGTTGTGAGCCAAGGTTCTTTGGCAAAGAGAACAAGCATCAAGAAAATGGGGTTGGTAGTTGTGGTCTTCACATCCAGTGTAATACAGTGCAGCCATTGTTGTTTTTGTATATATGATGATGAAATTTGGAAAGGGAAAAGAGAGAGTTGTGTTTGTAGTGTAAGGAAAGTGGATCTTACTGAGAGATGAATGATTGATAAGTGCAGAGAAGAATGAGTAAAGGAGATTCTAGGAGGAGGGGGGAGAGGAGCCCATAACTCTATTATATAATTGTTGGCCAACGGAAAGAGGATTAAAAAATAAAATTAATTGGGTTTATACGTCATTTATTAAATAATTAAAGGACTGCCAAAGTCATAATTTTTACTAGCAACCAATAGCGACTGGCCATAAAAATTAAAAAATTTTAAAGTTGGAGGTAGAGTTGTATTTAATCATATATTTTTTAAAGACGTGTTTTAATTTTTAAAAAGTCATTTTTTAATTTAATTTTATATCTCAAACTTTTTAAAACTATCAAAATTGTCCAACTAATTTATCTACTGATTATACTTATGAATGAAAAGAATTTTACATCAATGATGCAAGGTGTTCTAAGCTTAGAAATTAAAATATACCTATAAATAATAAAAATATACCGATCTTTTAACTTAAAAATCTTTATTTGTTGTTCAAAAAAGAAATATCTTTAAAAATGTGTCCGAACTTGATTTATTGTTCAGAAATATCTTTTACCGAGAAGAAATGTCTTTCAAAAATGTGTCCAAACTTGATTTGTTGTTCAAAAATATCTTTTACCGAGAAAAAATGTCTTTAAAAAATGTGTCCGAACTTGATTTGTTGTTCATAAAAAATGTCTTTCTTTCCGGATTTGCTCCAAAACTCATTTAAACCATTTAAAGGTCTTTTATGTAATATTAAAAGAATTAGGGTTATATATAATAAAAAAAAAATTGAAATTGGAGTTGAAAAAAAAATGAAAATAACTTTTCGTTGTTTTCACTTTTTTTCAAAAAAAAATTGAAATGTTTTCTAACTATCTATGGCCAAACACCATGATTCCATAAAGTAAAAAAAAAATTCGAAAAAAAAAAAATATGTATGAGCAAACGGCTTCTAAGATTTCCGAAGAGAATGAAGTACATTCGGACCTCATTTTTACTTTGGAAGTCAGAGATATTATTTTTGATAGTTTCTCACTAAAAAAAAATAATCAATAGTGACTGACATGGAGGTAAGAGGTTATCTATGAATGGTGTCGGACGAAGTGGAGGTGAATCGAAAAAATATTGAAGAAAGGTGATTAGACATGACGTAAAGTAACTTCAGCTTATTGAAGACATGAGCCTAAACAACAAGGTATGAAGGACGCGAATTTAGGTTAAGAGATAGTAGATGAGAGTGTGTTCTTACTAATAGGGTGGAATGCTTTTTTGTAGTCATGTTAGTAGTCATAGTCTATGCGCGTGTCTGATAATTTCGTGTTTATGATATTTGTGATTTTAGATAAATGATTTATAGTACTACTTTATGGGTGTCTTTTTTTTTTTTTTTTTGATCTATTGTTGTGTTATTTCATTTTCTTTTTATTTTATAATGTCCTTTTATGCTTTTTTGTTTTGAACTGAAGGTCTGTTGAAAACTTCTCTACTTTATTCTGAGATAGTGGTATAAACTGCATATATTTACCCTTCTCAGATCTCATTTTGTGAAATATACTGAATATATTATTGTTGTTGTAGACAATATACTTTTTCTTTGAGGGGAGTTCAAATGACTCTCTTGCACCCACGTGCCTCCGCCCCTAAAGTCATGTATAACATTACTATCGTCTCCTTTTCGATTAACGTGTCATTATTTAATTGAACATAAAAATTTTGAAACTTGAGATGTAAGAAAAAATTTTGAGTTTTGATTGTGCAAATTATCACTTTGTTGAGACGTTAAAAATAAAAATGTATCACATAACTTGAAATAAAGAATAGATTATTTCTTAACTTAATTGGTTGAAATATGGACCACTAATAAATAGTACTGTAAAATATTAGTACTGTTAGTAGTAATTCTAGGACTTCAGAGAGCAAACATAAATAGTTAAAAAGCAAAATGAGAAAAACCATTAGCAGTTTTTCAGAATCCAAGGGGTAGAATAATGGCAGTATTATAGTAGTAATTACATAAGCCAATTCGGTTATGACAGCAAACAAGAATACTTTTTCTCAATTTGTACTTTTTTGTGGGCGAAAACTGCTTTATTAACAATTTGCTCCCTCATGTTTTAGGGAATCATTGACAAGTGCATGAACTTTTATATTTTATTAAATTTGCGGTGTTTTTTCTTTCTTTATGTTGCAAATCTACTATTACAATGTAGACTATTTTTCACCTTTTTTTGGTTAACCCATGTTTTTTTTCTTCTTAAAGTACATAAAGTTGCCGTACTGCAAAGATTTTTTAGTTTAAAAGCATCTTATGACTCATTTTTCCAATTTAGTTTTACGACTGTGCTTTTCCTTTTTTTCCTTTTTATCTTGGATTTGATTTATAATACTCTTCTATTTTCACTTTTTAAAATTATTCAACATACATCACAATCAAAATTTTGCTACTGATCGATCATCCCTGCATTATATCAACTTTTCGTGTATTTTTTAATATTATTTTGTAAGCATAAAAATTATATTAGTACAGAAATCAAGTGAATAAGATCCTTTTGCCGTTAATTTATTTTCATTTTAAATGATGAAGACAAAACTGAACTCATAATTAAACATTTAAGGTTTTCTTAATCCGTAGAACAAAATTCTGGAGCTAATTTTCCCATACAAAGGACCCGACTAGCCAAAAGCAAACTTGAATACCACCAAGAAATAAATATATGAGTCATGATCGGATGATGCACTATTCTTTCACTTTTAATTAGACGTTTTAATTTTGAGCCAAAAGATGAGATCTGTAATTGGTGAGTACAAATTTAATTAAATTTTAATATAAATATCAAATATTATCTGATAAATTGAATAAAAAAATATCACTAAAAAGACAAAAGCACATGCTAAAAAATAAAAACTCCACTATGATAATAAAAAAGCAAAGAAAAACACCATTATTTCCCCCACACTCCCATCATCATAGAGACATTTCATGATGTCTCTAGAGAAGTTCCATTTTTTCGCTTTGTCATTTTTCTTTCCTCCCACATTGGAGCTGTGTCAGCGTGGGTCCCACTTGGCCCCACGCCACAACACACCATTGGGCCCCACCTTCCATATGGAGTAATAATTAGAGGACAGCCAATTAAGAACCTTGAAGTTGGTGGGACCAAACTGTATGGGGACCATTTTAAGACATGCGGGCTCAATTTTCAAAGTCTTTGTCTACCTACTGCCCGAATTAATCTGCCCGTACCCGTCGGGCAGCAAATATTCTAGTAATGCCTTTATTTTACTATTTTTTATTTTAATTTAAGGTTTTGCGGTTGCACGTCCATCCTCGTCCTTAAATTATTCCTGGACACGTGGCGTTTAGTTAGTTGAAGATGGATTTGTTCCCCGTACCACGTTAAGCACGAGGTGTCACTTGATTAAACAAGTCAATGGAATCCAACGGCTGTGATCTCAACCACAGGCTCACGTAATTACTCGTTCCGTTCATCTTTATTTATTCATTCATGTCTTACTTGACACAGTTTTTAAAAACTGCTAATTAAAATAAAAATATTTTTATTATATCAATCCTATTAACTAAAATCATCTGAATATTGAAAACAAGTTTAGTATTATTTTAATAACAGCTTAAGTAGAGATAATACATCATCTTTTACTAATTTTTTAAAATTAAATAAATAATATTAAATACGGCTATTTTTAATATGCTTGACGAGAAAGAAAGGAAAAACAGAAGGGGTACTTCAATTATTTCTTTTTTTAATTCTATTTTTTTGCTTTCTCTCTTTGTCAATCACACGTAGGATTTGTTCGGCCATTGGCGCAAATTCTTATTCTTTTTTATGTGGTGATGAACTGATGATAATGAACTTTCCCATGGTTTTGCAAAAGTTGTATATTTACACCATACCAATTGGATCTAAAATATTACTCGCACTTGCAAGAATTGTGTGTGGTTGTGCAGTGGTAATGATGGTAAAAAATGGATTCTAAAATAGGTGAGTAAAAGCATATCATAATTTAAAGAGAACTTATTTAAATATATTATATTTAAAATGTATTTATTACTTATAGTTATATAATTTTAATATATGTATAATTTACTTTTAATACATAGCGTAGATTTTTATAAAAATAATTATAATACATTTAAAACACTTATAATACATTTTTATTGCTTGAATAATTTGTTTTACTGTATAATGCATTTTTTAACCTAAACAAGTACAATATATTTTAATCTTATAATACATTTATATTGCATAAATAATTCCCTTTTAATATATAGTACATTTTGCTATAGATGATAAATAACTTCTAAATATGATATAATTAGATAATATATAAAAAGTATATTCAAAAGCAGTAAATATTTTATAAAAAGTACTCAAAAAGGTCAGTTTTCCTAATTTAAAATCGTTTATATTTAAGGGGCTAAAATAGATTGAATTATAATTTTTTTTTGTCTATAAAAAGTAATATATTTTTATATTTAGTAATAATTTAATTTAAATATTTTATTTTATTATTAATAAAATGATTTATACAACTATACAAATATCTTTTGATTTACTTAAGAAAAATAATTTTTACCCTCTCAAAAACATGGCTGGTCAATCTCGTCATCACTATTAACCTTGTAAAATGTTTTACGGTTTTATTTCATGTTTCACCTTAATAATTGTTTGCTTCATATTATTTTCCAATTTTAAATTGTGTCTCCTTTATATATTTAGTAGTATTAATTTTTTCTCTGGGAAACTAATTTATACGAAGAGTGTAAAACAAGTGACAATCCATACTAATTAAAGGGAATCTCTGACTCTTGATTGGATTTGAATCCATCGTCTGCAAATTAGACACGTAATTAGAAGTTAACAACTGATCTGACGAAATAAATAAACTAATTAGGAATGATAATTTTCTTGTTCCCTAGAGATTTTCTAGTCTGGATATTGCGTTAATACGTTTGGTAAGTCGAAGTACGTCATGACAGAGAGATTTCATTTGCTTATTATTCTGAGAGTTTGTGATTTTTATCATTAAAAAAAGAGTTGTATAGGTTATCAATACCTGGAAGTGAGTCACAAGCAATAATATCATGCATGTGACGGAATCAATTAGCCCTAAAATAATTAGATATTATGGACCTTAAACATGTGATCAGCATCTTGTTTCAGAGTTGTCATGGATTTTCTTTTATTTGTTTGGTATTGTTAGGTCATGACGTAAATGTGGCTTTATTTTTCAGCTATCTAGTGAGATCATCTAAGTATATAGGGTTTAATTGGTAGTATTGCTACTTTAGGAGAGCAATAAAATAATAAGATTCTCTCATTATTGAAATTCAAGAGGGGGAGGGGAGATTGAAAATTTATGTGAGTCGACTATTGAGTTAGACTTGTCTGCAAATCAAGAAACTTCACAAAACAAATTAGATTTAAATAAGTAGACAAGTAAATAATTAACTTTAAAGTAAAGACACAAAGATTTATCCTGGTTCGTAATATCAATGAAGTAAAGACACAAAGATTTATCCTGGTTCGTAATATCAATGTGGTGCTTACTTTCAGTCCTCTTGGGTTTCAAAGTTGTCTTAGATCTTTTAAAGTTGGGCTCAAGTACAATGATGATAAACAAGTTTTGAAGACTTATTTTGTTCTTCAGATCTTGTGATACAGCTTCAATTTGTATTACAAAGTTGACTCGATCCTATTCATTGTATAACTATTGTAGACTAAGAAGTAAAAAACTTTGTGAGACTAAGCTTGAGACACTTTGAAATTCTTTCTTGGAGTTGTGTAGTGCCTTTTGTCCTTCGTCTTGGTCTTATTATCTTCTGCCGCATTTTCTTCTTTTCCTTATGGTATGCCCATGTCAGATATGTCCATACTCGGTGCGATTTTTCTTTCTCACAGTCATACATGTCTATATCAGATATGTCCATGTAGAGGGTGTGATCTTCCTTCCTTTAGTTTTGTTGAGGGGTACGTTCAATCATCCTTCGACTGCCTTGTCCATCGAGATCTTCAATTGATATGGCTCCATATTTAGCGTTGTCTTCTTTGAGGGGATATTTCTTGCCTTTGTGCGAGATATCTTTCCATTATTAGAGATCTTCAATATCCTTTGTAAGAGATCTCCTTCCATCATTAGCGATCTTCAATATTGTACAAAGGTCCACTCATTAATTTGTCATTATTAAAACATAAAACGTAAATATACGATGCTAACAATCTCCCCTTTTTGATAATGACAAACAAGCATTAAATATCAGTTGACTTTACTGTCTGTCACAATAGTCAATTTGCTCCCCCTGACTTGTAAACACTTCTAATGTTCTTCTGTTTCTTGAATGTCAGTCGACTCTTATTTATTAATAGTCGACTTGCTCCCCCCAACTTGTAAGCACTTATATCAGCTGACTTTTCTGTATGTCACAATAGTCGGCTTGCTCCCCCTGACTTGTAAATACTATGGATGTTCTTCTGTTTCTTGAGTATCAGTCAACTCTTATCCATTGATAGTCGACTTGCTCCCCCTGACTTGTCAGCACTTTTAATGTTTCTATCTTTCTTTCCCTTTTGGCATATTAAAAAAGAACCACAGTGTAGCAAAAGAATAGTAGACATATAGCAGGAAAATAATCTAATGAATTATCAAGTACCAGGCAAAAAGAAAAAGTGTGGCAGATGGTGTGTTAAAAAATCATCTTCCAATCCAACAGAAATAAGGGACAAGCCACTCCCTTCGAATAAAAGTCATCATTCACCGCTCAGCTAGAAAGTATGTTAGGGTATTGTGCATATTATGACAGAATTTGTCATAGAATTTTTCAATGTTTTGAAGAAGGGGGAGTAGGAGTTCTATTCTAAAATAGCAAGATCATCATTGGAGGAGTGGACTTGGGACTTGAGGGAGTCCATGCGAATGAACACTCGAGTAAACAATTTGATGCTCTCTTATTTAAACCTGTCGAGAGCCAACCAGACCACGCCTTTGTCAGTGCTGGTGCTCTTACCAAGGTTTAGAAGTTTGGAAGTCGACTTCTGCAGCCGTGTGACACCATCCTCAATAGTTTTAAAGCGATCTTTGATTTCCTCCAGTTCCTTCAACACAGCAATATTGGGTTAGAAACAGACTTGCTTACCTTGGGTAGTTCAGATTTTGCTCGAGCAGAATCCTTCTTGCATCACTCATTATCAAACAAAACATAGCCCATACTGGCAAAATTTTTGAAATCATAAGTGCCAACGACTTTCACTAGGGGGTAAATAGAGAGATTAATAGTGATAAAAAAGAATTCGAGTAATTAGAAGGACATATGGTAAACTGGCGGAGGCATAAACATCCTCCGCACTCTCCAGCATACACTCACGCACCCAGGCTGCCCAATTGATTTTGTGTTTCATAACCAGACAATACAAAACAAATACATCACGATAGGTAATGATACCGAGGGAACCCTTTCTTGGAATCAATATGGTAGCGATTATTTGGGCCATGATGCGATACTTGAAACATAGGGACAAGGGGCCAGAATTGGACAATGTTGTGTCCGGATCAGACAGGATCCATTTTGCTTCTTCAAAACTTACCTAAAAATCTTTGGGCCAGGTACCATTCATGAAAGAAATCATACCAGAGAACTTTGTATCAAAAACCTTCTCAAACAGAAAATCATTCAGAACAATTCTTATGCCAAGCCCAAGAGTCTCAAGTACACCATTATCAGGATAGACACGTCGATTCGCATAGAACATGCGTACAGAAGCCTCATAACCCTCAAGTCAACAGAGACAGAAGATCAAGGACAAATCTTAAAATTTAAAGAAGTGGCTGACATTACAAAAAGGGTCTCTTAACTGACAAAGATAGATTATGTGTTCGGGTATAATGGAGCGAATTTTAAAGGCAGAGAATATATTTTTTTTGAAAGCATATTCAGAACTTGTGCATGTCCCCAGGAGGGAAGGAGTTTTGAAAGGTTGTACGAGGTTTCTTGAAAGAGGAGGCTGGGATGAGATCAGGACGACGTCTTTTGATTAAAGTTGATTGTTGAGAATCCAATGCGGATTGGTTAGAGGACTCAAAGAGAAGAACAAGACTGTTGGAAAGAGTTTAAGGAAGGGGCTTTGAAATACTGTCCATGGAGCAAGTTCTTGTCATGGGAGATGAGTGAAGTTAGATTTTAAAGGGGAAGAGAGGATGGGTCAGAGTATGAAAGAGGAAGGGAGGATGAAGGCGACCGTTGGAAAAAAAAGGTGGGAGAAGACGAAGAGGGGTAAAGTAAAAAGTGACTGATGAAAGTGAAAAGATGACAGAAGGGGGGATGTTGAGAGGGTAAAGGAATGCAGAAGTGGCAGAGGTGGAATGAAAAACGATGAATATAATGATGACCCCTTTTTGAAAATTGATTTTTTGATAAAAAAAAATAAAGAGAAATTTGAAATAAGTAAAAAGATTTTGTCCCAAAATAAAACTCACAGGTCATTAATACTGAGAATCCCAAGTCTTTTTCTAAGGTAACAAAATCTTTTATCTAATGAGAATTTCGTAAAAATATATGCCAGTTGATTTTTGGAGTCAACAAACGTTAAAGAAAAGTCTCCATTTTCTACATGATCTTAAATAAAATGATGTTTAATATCAATGTGTTTAGTCCTAGAATGATGCACTATATATTTTGACAAACTAATAGCACTGGTGTTATCGTACATTATGGAAACAAATTCAAAGGACAAATTAAAATCAAGTAGTTGATGCATAATCTATAAAATTTGAGTACCACAATTTCCAACGGCTATGTATTCAGCTTTAGTTGTTGAAAAAAGCAACTGAAGTTTGCTTCTTGCTGTGCCATGAAATCAAGGCATCACCAAGAATTTAATACGTTCCACTAGTGCTTTTTCTATCACTTTTATCATTTGCAAAGTCAACGTCTGAATATCCAATTAAATTGAAATGAGAAGAGCAAGGATGTCATAGTTCAATGTTTTGAGTTCCTATGAGATATCAGACGATTCTTTTAACGGCAGTCAGATGAGACTCTTAGGGAGTCGACTGAAACCTGACACACTTACATACACTGAACATGATGTCTGATCGACTGACGGTCAAATAGAGTAGTGATCTAACCATTCTCTTATACTTCTTTTCATCAACATTCTTTCCAGACGAGTCTGAATTAAGACTTGGGGATGGACCCATCGGAGTTTCATAAAACAAGAAAATTAATTTTGTTTAGATACCCAAGAGGTCTTGGGTCCATGCGGGTTAAATGTGCTTCCTTTAGACCTCCAAGCCCACACACTTTTAGGACTTTTCTTGCAGTTGTAAGATTTGTGCCCTTTTTGTCCCAAATATAACAGACAGGACCTCGAAAGGAGAAAGAGGTCTTGGCTTATTTAAACGATTTTGATGAGGAACTTGAGTTGGTTTTAAAAGAATTTGATCTCACAAAACTGTGACTTGGTGATTTTTAATGCTATTCAACTTGACAGTTTCTTCGTTTCTCTTTGAGTTTTTGTTTAAGTCAAGTTTCCTACCTTTTCTTCTCTTGGACGAGTTTATTATTTTCATCTATAACTTTTTGATGCTCATCGATTATCATATCTAAGTTAGATTCAAGAATATTATAATTATGACATTCGTGTGGTTTTACTTTACTAGATTCACCTTTTACCATGAAATAAATGTTGGCTGCTTATATTTATTCTTCAGTTTCATCTTCATCTCTTAGGCTCCAAAATTCTGATTCTTTCAAGATGATCTTCTTCTTAATTCTGGATAGTTTTGTTTAGAATGATCAAACCTTCCACAGTGATAACAACGATCATCATTTCTAGTGGAATTGTTATTTTTGGCTTCTTGAGATCTTTGTTGTCTCTGTCTCATGATTTGCCTTACTCCTCAATTTATGAGAGTCATTCCTTTGATATTGGTTTTTTCCAATAGGTCCCCTTCTCCATTTGGTGCGACATTGAAGGCTACTGATTTCTTATTTTCCTCCTTATGGTACTTGTTGATATAATTTCGTTCATATGCAAGGAGATTACCTCGTAGCTTATCATATGTCATGTTGTTATGATCTCCATCTTCCAGAATAGTAAACTTAGTTTCCCAAACTTTCGGAAGACTTCTGACCAGCTTTTGGACTTATAGGCTATGTGGATAAATCATTCCCAACGATTTTAGCTCTTATACGATTTTGCTGAATTTGGCAAACATTGTTTCAATGTTCTCATTTTCTTCCATTTTGAACAGTTCGTGTTCATTGAATAGGGCAGCAATCTTTGACTTTTGACTTTGGTGGTTCCTTCATAGGTAACCTCCATTTTATCCCACATCTCTTTTGCAGTCTCATAGGTTGATATCTTGTCGTATTTTTCTCCACTAATGGCACAAAGAAGTAAACTTATTGTTCGTGCATTAGTTTGGATTACCTCTTGTTGTTCTTTGGAGACCTCAAAGCTTTTAAGGTCTTCTATATCGGTACTGCTCGATTCTTTGTCTTTGTCCTTCTGCTTCTCCTTAAGTCCTGGAATTGGCTTTGGTCCATTCTTAATGACAATCCATGCTTGGAAGTCATTTGATTGGACGAAGATTCTAAATCTGTTCTTCCAATAGGAGTAGTGTTGTCCGTTGAAGTATGGTGGTCTTGTGGAGGAATGACCGTCTTGAAGAAGAGCACAAAAAATTTGATAGTTTGTCATTTGATTTTTGCGCACATGCGGTTAAGCAACACTGTTGGTTAGACCTGCTCTGATACCAATTGAAATTCAAGAGGGTAGGGGTGAATTTAAAATTTCTGTGAGTCGACTATTGAGTCTTCACAGTCGACTTGCCTGCAAATCAATATACTTCACAAAACAGATTAGATTTTAATAAGTAGACAAGTAAATAATCAACTTTAAAGTAAAGACACGAAGATATATCCTGGTTTGAAACACCAATGTGGTGACTACTTCCAGTCCCCTTGGGTTTCAAAGTTTCCTTAGATTTTTCAAAGTCAGGCTTGAGTACAATGATGATAAACAAATTTCGAAGACTTATTTTATTCTTCAGATCTTCTGACACATCTTCAGTTTGTATTACAAAGTTGACTCGATCCTATTCTTTATATAACTATTGTAGACTAAGAAGTACAATACTTTGTGAGACTAAGATTGAGATACTTTGAGATTCTTTCTTGAAGTTGCGTTTTGTCTTGGCCTTTATAATCTTTTGCCACATTTGCTTCTTTTCCTCATAAGGAAACTCAAGGGATTTCGTCTTAATCAAGAATTTGGGTTGATTCCTTGATTGAGGGAGTTTGCACCTTATGGTATGTCTATACTTGGTGCAATTTTTCTTTCTCACTGCCATACATGTCCATGTAGAGGGTGTGATCTTCCTTCGTTTGGTCTTGCCGAGGGGTACATTCAATCATCCTTTGATTGCCTTGTCCATCGAGATCTTCAGTTGATGTGACTCCATATTTAGCGCTGTCTTCTTTGAGGGGTGTGCGAGATATCCTCTCATTATTAGAGATCTTCAATATCGTTTGTGCGGGGTCTTCTTCCATCATTAGCAATCTTTAATATCCCGTAAAGATTCACTCATTAATTTGTCATGATTATTAAAATATAGAACGTAAATATATAGGAGGCTAACAATCTCTTTGAGTTTAGATCTCTTGAGTTTCAAAGTTTTAAAAACAAAAGCAGTTTTAATAAAATGTTTTTTCTTTAATTGATCCTGTATGGTAAAATTTTGAATTAGTTAGGCCAGATAATTTTTTAATGCAATTTGCATTGAAACACATTTACATCGTCGATAATTTGTCTAGTTGATTAAATAAAATATCTCATGATGTCACTAATTAAACTATTATAAAATTATAAATGAGATATGACGAGGGGATTCGGATGAGCATTAATCTAGTTATGTTAGGCATTTGAATTAAGGAAAGGGTTGTAGATTATTTTTCTATTGAGATTTATGGCGTATTACAACTAAGAATTAAAGTTTTATAGCTGATTGTGATTGTTTTTCTTTAATTCGTTCCCTTTCACTTGTTTATGTAGAAATAATTTTTTTTACTGACTCATTAGCAAATTAAAGAAAGTTAATTATTTTTATACTAGAGGCTGGCTATGTAGCATTTCGACACCAAATTTCGCCGAAATCAATACTTTTGATGCGGTATATATATAAATTGTTTATGTATTAAAATTCACTAAAAGTGCAACTCACAATTAAGGATATTTAAATTCACCATTTTATTCTATTCGATTTGTAACTAGCTATTATAAATTATAAGAGATAATTTCCACCTGATAATATATATGAACCCTCATTTTTGAAGATATAATTACTAACTGTTAAGAACCTTAAATATTTGAAATCATTACATTTTAGTTATGAATTTATTTTTTATTTTGCAAAAGGACCTACACTTATAACAAGTTGTGCGAAAACCATTTCTGGTTTCTGCTTTTTAGAACAACTTAGGCAATACCAGGAAATCGAAAAACCTTGGATTATTTTGTCTATTAGTTAATCAAACGAAATGCAATTAATCTATGACTTGATTGATTAACTTAACTTGTTTACTCAGCCAAAGAAAACATACTTTTCGATCTAATTTATGTGATGATATTTGATTTGATGTAAATTTTTTAAAGTAATAAAACACTTTTGAAATAAATATTTTACGGAAAAGGTTCAAAAATACTCCTTAACTAGCTCAGAAATACCCCTTGTTAGATTTTTGGCTCAAAAATATCCCTCCGTTAAATATTTGGCTCACCAAAGATGCCATTTGGATAAAAATAGCCGCCTGAACATTCCACGTCACTATCCACATGCATAATCCCTTTTTAAAATCCTTCAGCCCTCCCAGAACAACTTTGCTCCTTGGTTTTATAACATTAAAAACCAATTCTGATCCAGTAATTGGGCTGGTCAAATTGTTAAATTGTTCTTGTAGCAAAGTTCCTTATTCCCCAATAAATAGCCACTTCAATTTTTGGCTCATCAAATGTGACATCTTTTCTTAATGTGAAGCACTCAAATGGGTTCATTACTTTTTCTTCTACTCCAAATCCATCCTTGGTTGCCAACATAATCGCGCAGTAAATCTTGGATATTATCTGCTTCATTCAATTCTTGAATTCGCCTTTATCCCTTTGTATTCTTTGAGGAAGTACTTCGTGTCCAGGACTCTTCTAGAAGCTGCTGAAATTATAGCAAGACGCCGTATAATTGGACGGACATTAATCCCTTGTCCTCTATTTTAAAATATTCTTGTACATGAATATGTGATTTTATATTGTTGTTTCCCTTTTGAGACATTTAACTCTAAAACCTTGATATTGTTTAGGGAATGCCTTAGATGTGTCCTCTAAACAATATTCCAATACTTTTGTCACTGGATTTAAGCATCGACGAATCATATATGTGGATAGTGACGTAAAATGTCTAAGTGGCTAATTTTTATTTAGAAGACAAACTTTAAACATTTATGTAACTACAAATTACTATTATTATTTTAAAAAATTGACATTTTTTATGAACACACTACAAACAATAATTTGTCAAGACAGCGTGAGTAATGAATTTTAGACACGAATACACCTTATGGCATTTTCATAGCAATAATAGCTGTCTTGAGGTATAATTACTTAAGCCCACCTTTGTTTCTGTCTCGTTCTATTGTATGCTATGATCCATCTCCTATCGAAATGTGACAACGAAAATGGAGAAAGCATATAGTAAAAGATATTCATATCTATCCATTAGTCTAAAAGGGTGAGGATTAATCTTAAGTCAAACAACTAATATATTTATTTTATGTTCTTATCCATTACAGCAGTAGTGGCCTACGCTGTTATTTTCATAGCTAAATACTACTAGTATTTTTAAAATATATATTGATACGTGATATTTCATTTTAATTATTATTTATGTTAATATTGTTAGGTTGTGGAGCCTGATTAATATGTGATGTGCTGTTATATATTAATGTTTATACCTAGAGTTTACTATATTCTGAGTCATTAATATAAATAGCTCGTCCGTCGTGGAGTTTACTCACGAATGTTACCACGTAATTCATTCTCACTTATCTCTCTCTAGTTTTCTTCATCCTCTCCATAGATTTAATGTGTGCGCACGCAAATCGATCCTAACAAATGTGTCTATCTTTAATTCGCGATCGATTTTAATTGTATTTTTATAAGTAATTTTTTGAACACTTGAATTGAGATGACCGAGTAACAAAACAAAAGATAAACAAATGAAGTTTGAATCTCGATTATGATGGCTAGCAACGTTACCTTAATAAGCTTTTGGATGGATATCTTTCGTAGCAATGGAGCTTAAGATTCCATAATATGAGTTAAATCCCCCTTTTACGAAAAGAAAGTCTATCACAATTTATATTTTATAGGTAGATCCTACGAAATTAGATTTGTCAATCCACCCTCATAAAATTTATCATTAATGTTATGAAGTGATTGATAGTAATTACTGAACATACTCGACCTGTATTACTTCTTGTTAAACATTCCTTACTGATTCATTTAGATACTATGTCCGATTTTAATTACCCCATATATTATGCATATATATATATTTTTAGTAAAAAATTTCGACTTTCTAGATTCCCTGTGGCATCTAGATGATAAAAAGTTTTAGAAAAAAAAAATACTATTATCCTCCAAGAATGTGTATGATCCGATCCAAACATTATGGTTCATTCCATTTTGGATTTTAGCATTGATTATGAAGAACAAAAATGTCTCCATCGTCTATTATTTCTTGCTAGCTCTCCCACCCCGCCACCCCTACCCCCATAAATTAAAAAAACTAATTATGCCTTGTATAAATTTTCAACCATAGAATGTGGATAGTGTAACAATTCTGAATTGAAAAATGAATTTTTGTATTAGTCAAATACAGGGAAAACGAGGGATGAACTAATTTCGACCTTACCTCTTTAGAGAGATAAGTCTGGAGCTACTAGTATTGGAGTTATGTGTGCACTTTTTTCACATCAAGAATATGTTAACACTAATTTAGAAAAATTCTAAGCCAATCAAAATAAATATTACAAAAAGTGCATTTTAATTTGTGTTAGAGATATTAAAGACAGTGTGTCTTTCAAAAATAGTGTCATAGAGATAAAATTTGTGTAGATATTTTTTTTTTCTCAAATCTCATATGTGAGATTACGCTGAATATATATCATATTGTTGTTGGAGATATTAAGAGGGAAGGAAGAAGTTTTTGCTGCATTTTGCTCTTAGCAATATTGCAATATCAATTGTGTCCCAAGGAAAATAAGTATTTTATGGGAAACATCAATCATGAACTTAATTAGCAATAAAATGGTGAAGCACTTGCAGCATGATTTTCACCAAATTATTATTTCCCATGATGGAAAAAAAAAACAGTAGCTGATAAGAAGATATGTTTGTGGGCATTTAAACCATGACTTCATTATATTACCATCAAATGATGTAATTCATCGGATGGAGCTATTTTTTTTTTAATTGGAGTTTTCGGGTATGAGCTCTAGGTATGAAAATATTTTTGGTAGAAAATATTTTCTGAATGGATCCTATGCCAGGTGAATCCGAATTAGTCGAACTCCAATTCGAATACTGAATGAGAATTTTTTAAAAGATCATATTAATAAGGAAAACACGGTGGAAATAATTTCTTATGATTATTTACGGGTTAATAAAGAGAAGCTAATTTCATTTTTTATATGTAAAAGTGTAGATATCTTATACAAAATATAAAGGTGATTTATAATATAATTCACTCAGTAAAAGTGCATCAAATAGTTACTTTCTATATTTTGGTTTCTCATTTGGTATTTCGTATCCATTTTGAAGCCCAATTAATCCAGATTTATGTCAGGTAAGGTCCCATTCAAAAGGTAGTGCTCCCTACTAAAAAAAAATTTCATACTTAAAGTTCGAACTTATGATCTCTAATTAAAGAAGGAACAGCCCCATCCACTGCACTACCTTCTTTCTTCGGTGGTACAAATAGTCACTTTCTTCCAGCTGCCTCTCACTACACAAAAGCAACCAATCCCCCCAGGACTTGGGAATTAGGATACTACACCAAGTGGCTAGATCAACTGACAAAGTGGTCCACAAAATGAAGTGGGAAATTCATAAAAAAAGAGTTCAGTTTCCAGTTTTTGTAATTAAAAATACTACTTAATTATTATTTTTAAATTTTTAATTCCATGGATAAAAATTTCAGAATATTATTATGAAATTTCAACTATAAATTCAGAAAGTGGCTTGTAAATGCTAACTTTTATCAAAAAGAACTACTGGAAGGACACAATTCACTTGAAAGAAGAAAAAGTAATAACACACATTTAGAAGACGACTTGGCAATAAGTAGGAAGTTGGCCAGATTTTTCCAAGGATCTCTCAAATTATAAAGATCTTTCATATTATGCTCTTCTATAATATATATATATACATATATATATATATATATATATATGTGTGTGTGTGTGTCATTTTCAGTTCTCGCATTTGTTTTATTTTTAGGTGGTATTGTATTTTTGTCTTTTAAATACGTGATCTTTATGTTTATCCTTAACATCTATATAGCACATAATTTTTAATAGGACATAAGTTTATATTTAATTATCAAAATATTTTATAAGTTATGTTGTAAAAGGCGTAACAAATTATGCCACTAGTACGGAAACAACAAATAATTTTTTTGTGGTATAATTAAGTTTATGTATTCGCATCATAATAACATACAACCTATATCGTAGAGAGGTAGAAGACATAATATGCCTTATGTTGCAAAGATATTATCCACAGATTTATTCCATAAATTATGTTTTATCCTCGAAGGAATAATGTATTTCTAAACAAAAAAAAAAAAAGAAGAAATGCAACATACAAACCCACACTTATCCTCCTACCTCATCTATCAAATTTTTTTTCCTCTAAAAATGACATACTTCCCAAAAGGCATACTTCATATAAAAGTTCTCTAGACTTATGTTGAGCAAATTAGGACTGTATTTATTTTTATTAAGATTCAGACATTCGAATCTAAATATATATTTAAATGATTAAGATATTATTTTCAAATCTAAAAATCGAATGATTAAAACTGTTTATTTTTCAATATCTAAATGTGTAAAATTTATTAATTTGTACATATAATAAAAAATATAATTCAAACAAAAAATTAATTATACATTAAAAAAATATTTGAGTTAATACAACAAAATTATTATTTGATTGAAATATTTTTCTTATGTTTGCTAGTGAAAGTGGAGATGATTTGTACTGTTGGTAGTGGTAATGATTAATGTTCGTGACTAGTAATGTTGGTGGTGATAGTTGTGATGACAAAGATGGTTGGTATTGCAGTGATTGTTATAACGGTGGTGATTGATAGCGGTGGTGGTGATTGTGATGTGAAGTTGGTTGATGGTAGTTTTTGGAGGTATTTGTCACACCTCTTTTTCAATCCGAAAAGATTAAATTTTAAAGTTCGAAAGAGTTTTTATTATTAAAGTGACAAAAGACTGAAAATTTATTTTGAAAAAAGATTTACATTTTTATTCAGAGTCGCCACTTGACATAATCCGGTGTGCCAAGTCATCTTTGAAAGATCCTTTTCAAAACAGTTTGACTCTAAAACTAATCCGCGAACAGAGATTCCGGCTAAGGAATTCTGTTGACCGAGGGGAAGGTGTTAGGCACCCCTCGATCCCGTGGTTCGACCACGGTCGCTTGGTGGAGCGTATCGACTAATTTGACACTATGCATGTATAAACCACAGAGAAAACACATCAAAACAATCAATCAAACAAACAAAACAATCAAATCCAAAATATAACGTTAGTCCAATTATACAGTCCCAAATAGAAAAATGCGAAAATAAATATCCTATTCTAACTTACACTAATCCAAAACTATGCTCCAATGCTTTACCCGATGCGTCGGGCCTTGATCACGATCCTCCGTCGAAGACATAATAAGTCGGGGCATTTCCCGCTGACTAAATACATGAAACCTCGGGGCATCCCCGGCCAAATGAATACACTTGAATCAAGTACGATAAACTAGAACATTCAACACACATTCCCCATTAAAACATTCAACAAAACACTTATTCCAAAAAATTTTGCCTACCCGAACCTACATTTGCCTATCCATTTCAACATATCATAATTCTATCGCGTTCCAACAATATTTATGCTTATTCCGAATTAAACAAAACAACAATAAATCAAAATTTATCTATATTCACCTATTTTTGTCAATTTCTCAATTCCACCCCATCTAGCTTCATTTTTATCAATCACACCATCAATATTACTCAAATTCATACCACATATTGCCGAAATCATATCGTCAAGCACATGATCACAACCTCAACAAAATCCAACATAATCACCAACGATTCACGTCATCGAATCAAGTTCACAATCACCTACGATTCACGTCATCTAATCAAGTTCGCAATCACATAAGAATTAAAAGGAAGAGGAAAGAATTGGACCTCAATGCCGCTTTCAAGTATTATTTGATTAAACGAGATGAAATCTGCACCGTAACGTTGAACCGAACCTCAACACGAATTTCAAATCAGATTTCAACCTCGAATCAAACCTCAAATATCAAAATCAAATTCCCGAATCTCATCCCGCACTCTGTTTTCTCCGACCTAAAACAAAAATCTAGAAATAATTAGAGACCCGTACTGATTCATGCACCCCGTTTCTACTCCGTTCAGTTTCGGCAAAGACCAAGATGAAGGGGTGGGGTTTTGGGCTCAAAGAAAATGGAAGAAAGGGAACTGGGTTCGATCAATAGGTGGTTATTTTTTTGTTGTTATTTCAATGTTTTTGGGGATGAGATGGAGCTACTGGTTTCGCCGGAGTTCCGCCAACGATGAAAGGGCTGTTTTTTGATAGATTTTGGTGAAGGATGGCCAAAATTTATGATTAAGCCACTATTCCAGTGACCTTGTCATCAGAAAAACTGTTTTCCCCCTTTCGATCTCTCTCCTCTATTTCTTCTCTCTCTCGCTATTTTTTTCTCTCTCACGTGTGTGTAGCAGCAGAAAAAGAAGAAGAAAAATGAAGTCCTCAACAATGGCCTCCCTTCTTCTGTGAAATCGTCCCTATAGGAATATATTAAGTGTGTTTTTATGGATTCTCGATGGAGGATGTTGTATGAGTGTATGATTAATTGTCTTCTGTGTATGAAATGGAAAATAATGGTAAAGTGTATGAATGGAGAAGATGATGTTGCCTCTCTGGACTCCCTTCCCTATTATATTTATATGTATATTGTATATAAAGAAAATGGTGAGGTGCAGTGGGGTTCGAAAATTCCAGTGGGCCCCCCTTTGCCATGTGTATATATTATTCCCTTTTTTCTTTGTGGAGAAGAAATGTGAGGGGGGGCCACGTGGGAAGGTGGGGTAGGAGGGTATTTGGTGGGGTAGGTTGTTAGGATGAGGTGTAAAGTTGGTTAGGATAGGATTAAAACAAGATAGAATTTGTTAGGGATTATGTTAAGGGTTGTTATTTTTATATTTTTATGGAATATAATCACACGGGTGAGGGCACGCAGTAAGACGGAGGTAAAAAGGTAAAAATGCTTTTGGGGAGGAACAAAATTACGTTTCTACATCATGATCCCTTTGAATGTAAACCTGAAGTATTTTCATACAAAGAAGTAGACAACGAGGCAGAATTTTATCCCGACTATTATTCAAAAAATAAAACAGAAGGAGGGAGGTAGACCAAGTCTTGATATAGGATATCCTACCTACCAAAGTTATGAGGGAAACAAGTCACGGGTATCTCAAAGGATTGGAAAGAGAAGGACTATACCGAGTTGGAGAGTCGAGTAAGGTTCCATCGAGGTTCCAGTCCGCGGTCCAGTCATTACATCAAAATGAAATTACAAGTTAAAAAGATAAACGAAATTACAAAAGATCTATCTATACAGCATCTCTCGATTCTTGTCTCGGGTTTTCGATACTTTTAAAAGTGACAAAAGATCTGATCATCTTTCGGTTGAACTTGAAGATAGATTCTTTCTACATACAAAATTTGGTGTTGGAGATGAACTCAAAGTTGGCCATGTTCTGCAGGTGGTATCTCTGAACTTGAACCTGGATTTGAAATTCTTCACCCTATTCTTCAGGTGGGCTCCTCACTTGTAATTTTTCACCTTGTTGCTTTGTTTTTCATTTAATCACCTTGTTGTTAGACTTTCAGTTTCATCACCCTATTCTTCAGGCGAGCTCCTGACTTGCAATTTCTTCAATTTCCCATTTTATCACCCTGTTCTTCAGCCGGGCTCCTGAAATCATAATAAAACTAGAAGGAGAATTATCCTAATCAAAGATCATAATAAAGAAAGATTTCACTGTTTGAAATTACGGTCCCATTTTCCAGGAGGGTCCTGAAAAGAAAGCAAACCCCCATTTTACAGGAGGGTCCTAAACAGAAATTAAAATTCCATTTTTCAGGAGGGTCCTGAACAGAAAGTAAAATTTCATTTTTCAGGAGAGTCCTGAACAGAAAGTAAAATCCCATTTTTCAGGAGGGTCCTGCCCAGAAAGTAAAGTCCTATTTTTTAGGAGGGTCCTAAACATAAAGTAAAATCTCATTTTTCAGGAGAGTCCTGAGCAGAAAGTAAAATCTCATTTTTCAGGAGGGTCTTGAACAGAAAGTAAAATCCCATTTTTCAGGAGGGTCCTGAAAAGAAAGTAAAATCTTATTTTTCAGGAGGGTCCTGAGCATAAAATAAAGTCCTATTTATTAGGAAGGTCTAGAATAGAAAGTAAAGTCCTATTTTCAGTAGGGTCCTGAACAGAAAGTAAAATCTCATTTTTTCAGGAGGGTCCTGAACAGAAAGTAAAATTTTCATTTTTTAGGAGGGTCCTGAGCAGAACGTAAGTTCCCATTTTACACGAGGGTCCTGAACATAAAGTTAATTTCCATTTTTCAGGAGGGTCCTGAACTGAAAGTATGTTTTCATTTTCCAGGTGGGTCCTGAATATAAAGTAAATTCCATTTTTCAGAAGGATCCTGAACATAAAGTAAATTCCTATTTTTTAGGAGGGTCCTGAACATGAAGTAAAATCTCATTTTTCAAGAGGGCCCTGAACAAAAAGTAAAATCACATTTTTCAGGAGGGTCCTAAACAGAAAGTAAAATCTCATTTTTCTGGAGGGCCCTGAACAGAAAGTAAAATCTCATTTCTCAGGAGGACCCTTAACAGAAAGTAAAATCTCATTTTTCAGGAGGAAAGTAAAATCCTATTTTTCAGGAGGGTCTTGAACAGAAAGTAAAATCCCATTTTTCAGAAGGGTCCTGAACAGAAAGTAAAATCCCATTTTTCAGGATGGTCCTGAGCATAAAAGAAAGTCTCATTTTTTAGGAAGGTCCTGAACAGAAAGTAAAGTCCTATTTTTTAGTAGGGTCCTGAACAGAAAATAAAATCCCATTTTTCAGGAGGGTCCTGAACAGAAAGTAAAGTCCCATTTTTCAGGAGGGTCCTGAACAGAAAGTAAATTCCCATTTTTAAGGAGGGTCCTGAACATAAAGTACAATTCCACTTTTCAGGAGGGTCATGAACATAAAGTAAAATCTCACGGATGTGCATTTCCAATGGTAGCTGAATTAAGTGAAGCGAGTTTGCCCCTGTTTCATCAAAGAAAATTTGTCAGTTAAAAACTTAGTGGTGGCTTGCGGCACTTGGCTGTCCCGACACCTACTCCAGTGTTCATTCCCTTTATTTTGTGGCTTGCGGCACTTGGCTGTCCCGACACCTACTCCAGTGTTCATTCCCTTTATTTTGTTTCAGATTGCTGGCACTTACCCCTGCTTTATCGTGTCATTGAACCAAACAGAGATTAAGGTAAATGACTCTGAAACAAACACAGTATCTCTGCTTTGCCATGATCCTCAAATAAATCCTTTAAACCTTGGTATTTTTATGAGTTCCCAGACTCGTCTATTGACAAAACTTTCTGCATGCTTTGTTCTGACTTACAATATTGTTTCTTTCATGTGCTGGCCCATTGTCTTGCTTTGTGCAATTGAAGAAGCTGGTAGCTAGTTTTGAAATCTTTTCTCACTTAGTTTGACATGGACTTGACTCAAAGACAAGAAAAAAATGACAATAATTTTGGTTTTATTTGGATAACTTACTCAAGAAAATAAAAATATAACTAAAGGGAAGAAAGAAACGACAATGAATATCCTTATTAAAAAATATAAAAGAAAAGTTTATCTGAAAATTACAGTCAACTCTAATGATTATGACATGCATATCGAATTAAACTGTCTGATCTTTCTATCCAAAACTTTCTACCAATTGTTGTTGAGTTAATGACCTCGAAATTGAGCTTCTTCCTTAGGTCAATTACATTTGAGACCTCATTCGGCTAGTGGTCCCTTGATTGGTTTCTGGCAAAAAACCTTTCTCATTTTTCTTTTCTCAGCTCGCCACTGTCTTATGGTGTTCGTGAAGGTTTTTCAACAATGAGACTCTCTTATTTTCATTTGTCTCAACTCACCGTCGCATTACAGTGCCCGTGAGAGTTTTCACCAATAAGACTCTCTCATTTTTATTTATCTCAACTTACCATTCATCTCACAGTGCCTATGAGGGTTTTCACCAATAAGACTCTCTCATTTTTACTTCTCTCCCGATTCCTTATGCTGAGGAAGACGAGTGATTTCTAAAATGCATCATCATATCTATTGCATGCTTAGCCTTAACATTTTTAAAGATTGATCTGAAGGTCTTTCTTTGGTTGTAACTCGACTTTTGGATAAGGTGAGAAATAAAGGATGGCATGAGGCTCAAACGACACTTGAAGTGGGGTAGGTAGGACCAACAACTTTTGGAATCGACAAATATAATAAGGATTAACTCATGCCCCTGTTTCTTTTGACTGGACAATTCTAAATTGTTTGTTTGGTTGGACCGAGCCCAGAGTACGACAGCCTATGTATCTCACCCCCGAAAGAGGAGAATCAGGTCACGCGTAGTTCTGGCAGCTTGTTCTTTTGCTTGATTCTGATTTTTGTTTCTTCTTCTCTTTTTTTTCCCTTTTCTGTTTGGGATTTTTTTGTCTGACCCTATTTTTGATACTCTTCTCTTTTCTTTTCTTTTGGACATATTTTTTTTCTCAACACTTTTCTTTTGAGTTTTACTGACTCTATCTTGATTCCAAAAGAGGGGTATGAAAGAAAATAGGACTAAAGCTCAAATGGGGTAAACAAAGGATGACACAAAATTTGGATAGCAGAATAAAATGCTTTCGTCCTATCAATCCTTAAAAATGCAAGTACATATCATGCAATATGGAAGTGAAAGATGAAGATCATTTGAGACATCTTTTGCAGCATTAACTTTGACGGAGTCTGTGCGTCAGTATTTCTTTTGTTTTTTTCTAGCATACAACTCCACTTTTGTTGCATATTCCTCACATTGAATGACTCATGATTTTATGGAGCTGATTTTCGTTCTGTTCACGCAGCCACTATTTGACCTAATTGAGACATGTCTTTCAATTAATGACCAAGTTATTCTTGTGATTCTCAAAACAAGTGCCTTAATTTTCAAGAAAGGCTTCAACTTGTCACCAAATATCTCAGCACTCTACCTATTTCCTTAAATATTCTTTTTTACTAACTTAAACCTCTGATTCATTATTTCATGGTTAAATTGGATTTTAAGATCTGACTGAAAATTCCGCTGGCATGTTATATCACTAGAATCAACATAAAATGCACTATGTGAAGAAAACAAACAAATAACACATATTTAAAACACAAATAAAAAGGGACACTTCAGTTAGTTAAAATAAAAGAGAAAGGGGTTTGAACATAAACGATAAAGGGACAAAACAATATGGATCCCGAACTATAACCCTGAAATAATTCAGAAAACAGAAAACAAAACAAACTACCAAACCTCTTCCTAGTAGGGAGAAGGGTGACTTCTCAATTGCTAATCCTGACAACTTAGCCACTGATTTGCATATCAGCATGACTAGAGCTTCTCTCACTTTCAATGTTCTGTACCATAATTGATCCATCTTGAATTGTCTTTTAAATTTCTCTTTTCAAATTTTGCCAATCTTTAGTACTATGACCCCGAGCATCAGAATGATATGCATATCGTGCATTAGGATCAAAATTTCTTGAACGGAGATTAAGAGTGTGCCCAAGGAGAAGAGTGATCATGCCCCATTGTACCAATCTCTGAAATAAGCTAGCATACAACTCTCAATTTGGTGTGAATCAATCCCTCAATTTTTTCCTCGTCTCATTATTTGGCTTGAATCCAAAATCGGGCCTAGAAGGGATTTGGTAGGTTTTTGGAGTCGGAGGGTGACTCTGAGGAGTTGGTGCGCGCCATTGTGAGTAAAAAAGGAGTTAAACATATGGTTGTGCGCAATATACTAGATATAGAGGTGGGGAAATAGAGTATAATGGATTTTAAGAGGGATTATAGAGAGTTTGGGTATGAACTTGGGCTTGAGACTGACGGCAATAACGACGTCGTCTTCTTGGATGTGCCCGTTCTCCAACTATAACAGCAGTTGTATCTTTTCCATTCTTCTCCCCTCCAGTTTCCTTTAATTGGTTGCAATATTATCCCAAATATTTCATGAATTCCTTCTGTCCATCTTGCTCCTCGAATTTTGATATCTCAAGGCTTGGAGGAGGGTTAACACTTGAAGACATGCCCCTATTTTTGTATGAAACATATTCTTCACTCGCAGGTCTTAGGGAACTTTTCACAGCATTTCCTGCATTCTTCATTTTTCCAACCATTTTCTCTGGCTCTTCTGGCACACTAGGCTTCTTGTTAAGAAATTTTGGTGGTCCGGCTAGCTTAAAAGTAGGATCTAGAGTATAACAATGATCACCAAGAGCATTGAACAAGGGTCCACTAGCAGCATGGAGAAGCACAATCGTTGGTCGGCTAGCCAATGTAGAAGCCTCAATAGAGGATTGAGCAACAAGATCACGAACAACATGTGGTGTTGTGAATGTAGTAGTCTTATACTGAGGAGCTAGACAAAAAGTGGTGGAAATATTGAGATGCTTTGGGGTTGGAATGAATTTTGAGTCATGTTGCGGTGCATCAACAACAATAGGACACTGACTTTACAATTTTAGTGGAAAACTCGAGGTATTTATAGGATCAATAGAGAAAAATGGACGAGGAAGAGGCAACCCACATGCCCAAGCTCGGTGCATTTCTGTCATTTGTTGTCTCAGTCTCAAATTCTCTTCCTTTAAACTCTCAATTTCCTGACTCTTTGTTTAATCCATGATGTCACTCTCTATATCCTTGTTGGACACAACTAACCCTTTCTTAGATTTAGTGTGATATGGAGGACTAGTCAGAATGCCACAAACCAACCACCTTAAACTGACTCAACAAAAAAAAAAACAGCAAATGTGTTAGAGTTCAGCATATTTTTCAAAACCTCTTTTTCCTTCTTTTTTTTTTCTGTTGAAAAGATCACCGAACCCAAGAAGGGCGCCTACGTATCTCACTCCCGAGAGAGGAGAATCAGGTGTGCATAGTTCGTGAAGTTTTACAAAAATGACCAATTAAACCCTTTTTCCATTCTTTTTCTTGAAACTTCACATAGAAAAGAAAATAACAAATTGTCAAAAGAATTGAAATTTTTTTTTTTTGTATTTTCCAAGTTTAAATCCTTATACAAATGAATCTATAATTACCAAAGAAAATCTTTTTGGGCTTTCAATTTTGAGTTTCATACAAAATGAAATTTAAACCTATTAATGGAAAATGTTTTTGGATTTTTCAAGTAAGATCCACCAAAAATAAAACCTACGATTATTAAGGAAAATCTTTTTGTATTTTTCTTTTGAGGGCATATATGAAACACCTACTCTAAATGAGGAGAAGAAAATCTTTTTTTTTTTAATTTTTTAAATAAGATTCCTGAACCAGCAATAGGCTGCCTACGTATCTCACTCTCTCGAGAGGAGAATCAAGGGTGCATAGTTCGTGCAGTTTTGCCAAAATGGCCAACCAAACTCTTTTTCCTTTCTTTTTTTTTCTTGAAACTTCACAGAGAAAAGGAAATAACAAATTGTCAAAAGAATTGACGAAAATCTTTTTGCATTTTTCACGTTTAAAATTCCTATACAAAATGAAACCTATGATTGTCAAAGAAAAATCTTTTTGGGTTTTCAATTTTGAATTTCATATGAAAATGAAACTTGAACCTATTAAAGTAAAATCTTTTTATAGTTTTCTTTTAAAGATGTATATGAAAGACTTACTCTAAATAAAGAGTGAAGAAAATCTTTTTGGATTTCTTTGAAATAAGATCCCCGAACCAAGAATAGACTGCCTATGTATGTCACTCCAGAGAGAGGAGTATCAGGGGTGCGTAGTTCGTCCAGATTGGACAACTAATAATTGAATAACAAACTATACCCTGACTTGAGAGATACGACCAAAGACAAACAATGAACAACGTTAATAAAATCTTTTTTTTTGAGTTTTTCTCATTTGACACTTCACATAAAACTGACACCAATAACTATGAAAGAAAAAATCGTTGTATTTTCGCTATATGAAATGTACAGAACTTCTACTATTTTCTTAATTTTTCTTTTATAAAAAACTCCTATTAATTTTTTATTTTTTTTTTGAAAGTTTTGAATTATGAATGCATGCTAAAGGAATCAAAAGAAAATCTTTTTAATGTTTTTTTTTGTTTTTTTGAGTAAATGCGTGAAAAAGGTAGAATTTTTTTTTAATTTTTTATTGTGAAAAACAAAAGTCATCAAGAACTCTAAAAAAATTACGAAACTCTTTTTTTCTTTTTTTTTTCACTCTTTTTTTCAACAATTTCTTACCTACACACTTTGCTTCTAACAATTGTTTTTACCAAAATCAGTCTATCAAATAACCCCGTTACCCTAAAACAATGCAACATTTAGCACGTAGGGATGCTTCAGAGATGAGTCTCCTACAAAGCACCAAGTGAGTCCCACTAGATCTCAATATGATGTAGATAAGCATGATCTAAAGGCTGACCAACGTTGAGGTTTACTAACAAGGTTGTTCGGGGGAGCATATGGTCGATAGTGGTTGGTTTACCTTTCCACCCACTCCATACCAGCCGTCGGCTCCCCCTCCTAAGATAAGGGTGACTCAACTACGTGTACACAGCGTGTACTATGGACTTGTTGCAGAAAGAATGACTCGGGTTATGCACATGATGCCAGGTATAAAGCGGTAACACATAAGATAAAACTGTACATACGTAGCACGTAAGCATTCAACAATGATAATAATAACACAAACAATAACACAAATAAAATATTTATACACTCATAACGTCAAACTAAGCTGATACAACTCCAAAATAAGCTCGAATTCTGAAAAATCCCCAACAGAGTCGCCGGAGCTATCACACCCCTTTTGCAACCCGAAAAGATTAAATTTTTAGGTTCGAAAGGGTTTTTCTTATTAAAGTGACAAAAGATTGAAAATTTGTTTTGAAAAAGGATTTACATTTTTATTCAGATTCGCCACTTGACATAATCCGGTGTACCAAGTTACCTTTGAAAGATCCTTTTCAAAACAATTTGACTCTAAAACTAATCCGCAAACAGAGATTCCGACTAAGAAATTCTGTTGACCGAGGGGAAGGTGTTAGGCACCCCTCGATCCCGTGGTTCGACCACGGTCGCTTGGTAGATTTTATCGACTAATTTGATACTACGCATGTATAAACCACACAAAAAGTACATCAAAACAATCAATCAAACAAACAAAACAATCCAATCCAAAATATAGCGTCCAGTCTAATTATACAGTCCAAAATAGAAAAATGCCAAAATATAAATCCAATTATAACTTACACTAATCCTAAACTATGCTCCAATGCTTTACCCGATGCCTCGGACCTTGATCACGATCCTCCTTCGAAGACACAATACGTCGGGGCATTACCCGGTGAGTAAATACATGAAACCTCGAGGCATTCCCGGCCAAATGAATACACTTGAATCAAGTACGATAAACTAAAAAATATTCAATACACATTCCTCATTCAAACATTCAACAAAACACTTATTCCAAAATTTTTTGCCTATCCGAACCTACATTTGCCTATCCGTTTAAACATATCATAATTCTATCGCGTTCCAATAATATTCATGCTTATTCCGAATTAAAAAAAACGACAATAAACCAAAATTGATATATATTCACCCATTTTTATCAATTCCTCAATTCCACCCCATCTAGCTTCATTTTTATCAATCACACCATCAACATTACTTAAATTCATACCACATATTGCCGAAATCATATCGTCAAGCACATGATCACAACATCAACAAAATCCAACAATCATAATCACCAATGATTCACGTCATCGAATTAAGTTCACAATCACATACGATTCACGTCATCGAATCAAGTTCCCAATCACATAAGAATTAAAAGGAAGAGAAGAAAGAATTGGACCTCAATGCTGATTTCAAGTATTATTTGATTAAACGAGATGAAATCCGCACAAAAACGTCGAATCGAACCACAACACGAATTCCAAATCAGATTTCAACCTCGAATCAAACCTCTACTATCAAAATTAGATTCCCAAATCTCATCCCGCACTCTGTTTTCGCCGAACTAAAATAAAAATCTAGAAATAACGAGAGACCCGTACTGATTCGTGCACCCCGTTACTACTCCATTCAGTTTCGACGAAGACCAAAACGAAGGGGTGGGGTTTTGGGCTCAAAGAAAATGGAAGAAAGGGAACTGAGTTTGATCAATAAATGGTTATTTTTTTATTGTTATTTCAACATTTTGGGGGATGAGATGGAGCTACTAGTTTCGTCGGAGCTCCGCCAACGATGGAAGGGCTATTTACCGACAGATTTTGGTAAAGGATGGCCGAAATCTATGATTAAGCCACTATTCCAGTGACCTTGTCATCGAAAAAACTATTTTTCCCCTTTCGATCTCTCTCCCCTATTTTTTTTCTCTCTCTCGCTGTTTTCATTTCTCTCGCGTGTGTGTAGCAGTAGAAAAACAAGAAGAAAAATAAAGTCCTCAACAATGGCCTCCCCTCTTCTGTGAAATCATCCCTATGGGATATGTATTGAGTGCGTTTTTATGAATTCTCTATGGAGGATGTTGTATGAGTGTATGATTAATTATCTTCTGTGTATGGCATGGAAAAAAATGGTGAGGTATATGAATGGAGAAGATGATGTTGCCTCTCTGGACTCACCTCCCTGTTATATCTATATGTATATTGTATATAAAGAAAATGGTGAGGTGTAGTGGGGTACAAAAATTCCAGTGGGCCCCCCTTTGCCGTGTGTATATATTGTTCCTTTTTTTCTTTGTGGAGAAAAAATGTGGAGGGGTCATGTGGGAAGGTGGGGTAGGAGGGTATTAGGTGGGGTAGGTTGTTAGGATGAGGTGTAAAGTTGGTTAGGATAGGATTAAAACAAGATAGCATTTGTTAGGGATTATGTTAAGGGTTGTTATTTTTATATTTTTGTGGGATATAATCACGCGGGTGAGGGCACGCAGTAAGACAGGGGTAAAAAGGTAAAAATACTTTCTGGGAGGGATAAAATTACGTGTCTACAGTATAGATTGCGATGGCTGAAAAATAAATATATGATGTTTGACTATGTGTTGGTGGTAGTTGGAGACACTATTAGGTGTGATAGTGTAGATGGTTGTTAGTAGAGATAGATTATAGCCATGATAATGGTTGAAATGGTGGTAGAGGTGGTGATACCAGTGACAATGCTAGCCATGGCAGTCGAAGAATGTATGGAGGTTTTAATGATGTATTAATGGTAGTTAGCGGTGGTGCTAGTTTTGATAAATGAGTTGGTCGGTAAGGGTTGATAATGGTGTTGACATTGGAATTGATGTTAGCATTGGGGTGGCAGTAGCGATAGTGGTGGATATAATTAGAATAATAGAGGTGGTAGGTTTTGTAGCAACTGACAATAGTGGTTGGTAAGGATTTTGATTGTCAATGGTGGCTGTAATTGTGAAAGTAGTTAGTGGTAGCGATGATAGAGGTGATAGTGGTGGTGATTGGTGATTCTGGATGGAGTGGTGGTGAATATTATTTAATATAAGAATACCTCTTAATGATACTAAGGCTTCATTTATTTTTTTTAAGATTCAGACGTCTGAATTTGAATGCACATCTGAATTACTAGGATGTTATTTGTAGATCTGAAAACGGAATGATTAAGACTGTTTGTTTTCAACATCCAACATCTGAATGTGTAAAAAAAATTATTTGTATACATAATAAAATAAAAAATACAATTCAGATAAAAAATTAATTATATATTAAAGACGTGTATAATTTAATACAATAAAATTATTAGTATTTGATTGAGAAAAAATATTTATGATTGTTAGTGATAGTGGATATGGCTTATAATGGTGGTTGCGGTGACAATGATTGATGTTAGTGATTAATAATGTTGGTGGTGATAATTGTGATGATTGATATTGTAGTGACTGTTATGATGGTGGCGATTAATGGTGGTGGTGGTTGTTATGATGTGACGTTGCTAGATGTTAGTAGTTAAAGGTGTTGATTGTGTTGGCCGAAAAATAAATGCATGATGATTGACGATGTGTTGTGCTAATTGTAGATGTTATTTATTATGATGGTGGAGATGGTTGCTAGTAGAAATAGATTATAGCGATGGTACTGGTTGAAGTGGTGGTAGAAGTGACGTTACTAGTGACAATGGTGGCGGCGACCAAAGAATGTGTAGAGGTTGTGATATATTAGTGGTAGTTAGTGATGATGCTAGTTGTGATAGATGAGTTGATTGGTAGTAGGGATTGATCGGTAGTGGTTGCTGATTGTGGTGTTGTTGGCGGCAGTGGTGGCGGTGAATATAATTAGAATAAAAGAGGTAGTAGGTGTGGTAGCGGTTGACAATTATGGTTGTAGCGGTATTTTTTATCGATGGAGATTATGATGGTGGAGGTGGTTGGTGGTTGACAATGGTGAGCTGACAGAGGTGGTTAGTGGTGATGACTGCTGATTATGAATAGAGTGGTGACTATCATCCAACACCAAAATATCCCTTCAGACCTGTTAAGACTTGGTTCTAGATCTGAATGATTAAGACCATTTCAAACCTACTAAGGGGTCGTTTGGTAGAATGTATAAGAATAATACAAAATAGTGTATGTTAATAATGTTTGCATTAGTAGTGTTTGTATTAGTTATGCTAGTATTAGTTCTGCATACGATAGTTCTTACACACTGTTTGGTTTGATGTATTAAAAAATATATAAAATATAATTTTTATCAAATAATATTTATTTACTAAAATACCCTTTAATTAACATTTTATACTCTATTTCCAATCTTCTGTCAGAAACAAAAACTTTTCTTCACTTATCTACAAGCATCAATCATATGCTAAGATTTCTTCTCTAGCAATTTGTATAGATGACCAAAACGTTTCTTCACTTATCTACAAGCAATATTCCATATGCTAAGATTTCTTCTCTAGCAATTTCTGCAGATGGCCACAATGAAAGTCTCTAATTGGGAGCAACCGTAGCTATTGTAGAAAGAAACTTAATTATCACTTTATCTAAATAAAAAATTTTGACTACGAAACCGGCAAAAAGTTCGTCGGAAAAAAGAGATACTTTTGGGACAAGAATGGAAAAGTTTGCCAGAATGAACATTGAAGCTGCACCAAATTTCCAGTGAAATGAGATACTTTTGGGACAAGAATGGAAAAGGAATTGGGAAAAAGTTGAAGGGTAAATTCGTTTTAATTAGATAATGCATGTATTGAAAGCTATGTATTATTAATACATAGAAAAGTGGTGGTATTAGTTGTGCGTAGCATAATATACAATAGAGTGTATAACTAATTGTTGGATTAGTTATACATAGGTTAAAAAAAATACCAAACAAGGTATTAATAGTACATAAGAGCTAATGCAAGCATTAATTTTTTATCACACTGTACCAAACGACCTCTAAGAGTTAAAACCTTAATATAAAACAAATGCACTTAATGGTCTGAAGTCTAAACCATTCAGATTCAGACCTCCATTAAGTGCAAACAAATGAGACCTAAGACTCGATACCAGATCTGAATGATTAAAAGTTATTCAAACCTATTATGAGCTAAAATTTTAATAAAAAATATATGCATTTAATGGTCTGAAATCTGAACTATTTAGATTCAGACCTCCATTAAGTGCAAACAAATGAGGCGTAAATCTATATAAAACCTTGATCTACAAATTTTCATTAAATGAATAGTAGAAACAAAAATAAAAGATCACTTCACTATAAAAACAAACTGCGGAGCCCATTCCGAATGCTTCTACGATCGGATAGAATAAGATACTGTTCCCCTTTTCTCAAAGGTGGCAAAATCAATCCGGCCAATTCTTCCAAACTTCAAGTTAGAGGGTTAATGGGTTGGACTCAAAATCATCCATCGAATAGCTGGGCCAGAATGGGCCAAAACAAATATTAACCCAACAAGTTAAAACCCAGCCCAACCCAACCCAACCCAACAAAGCCAGATAGATGCTGACATGGACAATCATGACGTGTCGCTGCTGACACGTCACCTTCTTCCTCTTCAACCTCCCCCAAATCTTGACCCCCAAACACTACCACTTCGCCATGAAACCGGCAAAGAACCACCACAATCAAACCCGGATCCTAAAACCCAAACCCAAACCCGAACCCGAATTCAAAAGACCCATCACAGAGATCATATGGGTTTCTCTTGTATCTACATGCATCAAATTCCTCCTAATCCCAGCTTATCACAGCACAGATTTCGAGGTCCACCGTAATTGGCTTGCTATTACTCACTCCCTTCCACTTTCTCAATGGTACTCCGACGAAACAAGTCCATGGACCCTCGATTACCCGCCATTTTTTGCACAGTTTGAGCATTTTCTATCTTTCTTTGCTTCCTTTGTGGACCCCATTATGGTCCATATCCATCATGGTCTTGATTATAAGTCAAAACCCACAATCCTTTTTCAAAGAATTAGTGTTATTATAACTGATTTTGTGTTGGTTTTTGGTATTTATAGATTGACAAGGAATTTGGGGTGTAAAGAGAGAGTTTTGATCTGGGTATTGGTTATTTTTTCGCCAGGGTTGATGATTGTGGACCATTTGCATTTTCAGTATAATGGGTTTCTATTGGGGATTCTTTTGATCTCGCTTTCGGCTTTGGAGGAAGGGAAGGATTTGTTAGGTGGTTTTGTTTTTGCAGTTTTGTTGTGTTTTAAGCATTTGTTTGCTGTTGCTGCTCCTGTTTATTTTGTTTATCTGTTGAGGCATTATTGTAGCGGTGGGTTCATTAGTTGGTTTGGGAGATTGGTTATTATGGGGAGTGCCGTTGTAGCTGTTTTTGCTGCTGCTTATGGGCCTTTTCTGTATCATGGACAGGTAAAGTTCTGATCTTTAGTTCTCTATGTGAGTTGATTCTCTAGTTATTCCCTATTTGGATCACATCTAGAATTTGATGTTATTTACTGGTATTCCATTGTCTTCTTTTCATTGTCAGGAAGATTTAGTTCATCAAGAATGCATGGATAATTTTGTAATTATGTCTAGTAATAAGATGACATTTAGGTTCTTAGAATCACACCAACACCTCAATCTCAAGTTTGTTGGATTCTTGGGGGGTATAGTAAAAATAGTAATGCTGCAATCTATTGTTTTGTTGTTTGCAGCCTTCTTGGTACTCTATTAATGAAATTTATCTTACCCTATCAGAAAAAAAGCTTCCTAGCTGGATTCATCTATATGAATCCTCACAAACCATGTCGCTGCATTTAGACGTTGGACTCATAAATAAATATTATAAAGGGCAGCTCGGTGCACTAAGCTCCCGCAATGTGCAGGTCCGAGGAAGGGCCCGACTACAAGGATCTTTTATACGCAGCCTCACCTTACATTTCTGCAAGGGGCTGTTTCCAAGGCTTGAACCCGTGACCGGAGGTCTCATGGCAACAACCTTACCAGTTACTCCAAGGCTCCCCTTCTAGGCTCCTAAATATTACTAATAAAAATTAGTAATTGCTCCAACGTTATGGCTTGCATCTAGCTAGTTAAAAGATTGTAGAAACGTGACATTGATTGCTGAAATGTACTTCCGTAAGTCTTATTGTCTTGTTAGTTTTATTCTTTAGCAGCTTTGCCTGGTCTCTGATGATGGTTGAAATGTACTGCAGTTGGATAACTTTGTTTCAAATTTAACCTTGGCTGATCAAAATGGTTGTTTCTGTTTATTGAATAGTATGATAAAGTAGGACTTTCGTTGCCTGTGTGTTATATCATCATCTCCTGACAAATTTCCAACTGCTTTGAACCTTGTTGCAGATTCAGCAAGTGTTCCATCGGATGTTTCCATTTGGTAGGGGACTCTGTCATGCTTACTGGGCTCCGAACTTCTGGGTATTCTATATAATTCTTGATAAAGTGTTAGCATTTTTGCTTGTAAGAATGGGCTTCAATGTTCAAGCACCAACAGCTTCATTCACTGGTGGACTAGTTGGGGACTCCTCCCCTTTTGCTGTGTTACCTAGAGTAAGCATACCCATTCATCTCATCATTCTAGATATGTTGTGTGTGTGTCTGTGTTTTGTTTGTTGACAATAACTTTGTTTGCCAACTCCTAATTAGGAATTTAAAAATTGAAAAACATGGTAAAAGAGTTAACTTTCACCAAACAATATTAGTTAAGAGGACTTGTGAACAGCCCATGCTTACAGAGACTTGAATATTGCAGGTCACCCCCTTTATTACCTTCAGTATCGTCTTGCTTGCAATAGCTCCATGTCTTGTAAAGGCTTGGAGAAATCCCCAACCAAGGATGATTACAAGATGGATAGCCTATGCTTACACATGTGGCTTTATGTTTGGCTGGCATGTCCATGAGAAAGCCTCACTTCACTTTGTGATTCCCCTTGCCATCATTGCCTTGAAAAGTGTGGAAGATGCAAACCACTATTTCTATTTGTCCATAGGTAATTCCCTGTCTTAGTTACTTGTTTGCAATGGTTGAACTCTCAAAGTCATCTGGTAGACCTGAATTTGTATTACAATGTGATTTATGTGATAGTCTCTAGCCATCTCAATTTACAGATAAATTCATATTTGTATCTTTCTGCATAGTTCAGTCATGCTTCTGTTTGCTACCTTCTTCTAGAAGTTGTTCCTACATTGGTGTTCTTTTATTCTTATATCTTATTTTGGTCTATTTACTTTTACCGTTATTAGCTCATTGTATCTGACTCTACAGCAATCAGATCTCTTTCAGTTGGAAATAAGTTGGTACTTTCAGACACCATCTATTATTAGTGTCAATATTAAGACATAATGAGACTCCAATAGGTCAAAACATATGTTTCAAAAATGATGTCATTGTAGTTTATCTTTAACATGATGAATCAGTATTACCTTGAATGACTACTAGGCACAATTAAATTCCACTGGGAAATAAACAAACAAATTAGCATGTATGAAATGTGGATTAATCAATAAACAGCTTTAAGTTTTAGCCTTTTCTTTTATTCGGGGGTTTTGGGTAGGTGGGTTAGGCACTATTGAAGATTTAGGGAATTTGCTCTGGATCTTTTGTGTCCCAGAAAATCAAAACTGCAACCACCATCTTATTAGTTTTAGTATTACTCCATCAGTTAGAAAGAATGAATTACTAGAAATGCTCCGCAAGTAAGAACTGATATGTTCTATACTTAGCTGTATGTCAGCCATTTTGTTATAGTGTATTCTTGAGCTATCCAACTTTGCCCAGTGACTCAGTTTTTTCATGGCCGACCTCAAAATTATCCCTTTGCATTAAGCTGGCTTCTTGATATCTTTGCAGATGGAATAGGACATCCATCAACATACCTTCCTGTCTTTCTTCCTTTGCCTGTTTTTTCGATTACTATTGTTGTTGTGTTGCTGCTGCTTCTCCTTTTTTGTGTTTGGGTCTTGTATCGTTCTGTAACATTTATTTCCAGAAACTAATACATAACCCTGCTGTGCATGCAGTGTCCTGCTATTCTCTTTTCCCGCTATTATTTGAAGTCCAAGAATATCCAATCAAATTTCTCTTACTGCTTTTACATGCTACGCTGACGTGGATTGGATTCTCCTCTTATTTTACAACAACTAATAGAAAAACAGCTGAAACGGAACAGACAAGATATGACAAAACAAGGTTTATCGTTGGATCTTTTGGCAAATTATACTTGCTAGGTCTCCTGGCCGTTGAGATATATGGACAATTTGTTCATCCTATCCTCTTTGCTGAGAGGCTTCCTTTCTTGCCTCTTATGATGATCAGCATATGCTGTGCATTCGGAATGATGTACTCTTGGATCTGGCAACTGAGGCAGATTATCAAGTTACATTAACACAGGTAGCTTTCAAATACTACCAGCTGCTGCTTATACATAAGATAGAATTCGATACACGTAGCTACAACAACAACGTACCCATATGATGTACGACAAACCTTACCCCTGCCTTTATTGGTTAGGATTTAGGAAGCCTGTTTCCAATAGACCCTCAGCTCAAAAGAGAAGATATCGAAGCAGAATATAGCTAAAATGCTAAATCAAGATCGGCTTTTTATAGCATCTTCCAGTAGCTTTGTTATTCACTTGTATCAAGTTACACTTCTTAAAAAAAATGCAGGAGGTTGTTTTAAAATTTTAGTTAGTTATGAAGATGTATCTAATCTACCTCATTGTTTTTGGTACTCGTTTGACATCTTTTGTTAATTCTTTGTATGTCTTTCTGTATATAGTGACACTCATATTTGTTTAATGGGCTGCCGTTTAGTTCTAGCAAATAGACAGAAAAGAAAAAAAAATATTAAGTGCTGTTTCTAAAACAAACTGAATAGCATATCTAATGCTTCTAAATTCAAAATTTATGTGTTTTGAAGTAATAATATATACAGAATATTGACTTTCTCGTTTACAAAATATTTCGAGATCATATTCGAAAAGATATACAACTTGATAAGTCAAAGTATTATGAGATTTTGTGGATTGGATAAGAAAATCTAGTCATAAGTCTGTTCCAAAAGTCTAGAGAGTAGTTGAAGTTTCAAACTAATATGTCTATTTTAACCAGAAAAAATATACTACAAGCCATGGTCCTAATTCCTATTCTAGAAATAAAATAGAAAAAACAGCCTTAAATATTAAAAGGAATATACTTGAATAATCTCGCAATAAGTTCATTGATAACGATGAAATTTATAAAACGATATATTAAATATTAGGTCATCCTGCTATAATCTATACACACATTGACCCCATAGAAAATATCTTCAGTCTTTTATCGGTCATCTTTTTTTTTTTTTTGTTTCTTACCTTGACTCCTTTCTTTACGATACAAAATCAACCTTTGGGCGAAGGTAGAGCTAGAATACGAAATTTATAAGATCAAATTTTATTCCTTTAATGTTATTATGTTTCATATTTTGTACTATAAAATTTAAATCAAAATTATTAAATTTGGTTGAACACGTAACTCAAACTAAAGAGAGCTTTGACGTAAAAGGTAAAGTTGTCTCCATATAATCATAGAGAAGTCATATGTTGAAGCCATGAAAATAATGATTCGACCCTTCCCAAACTTGATGTTGGTGGAAGTTTTATACGCCGACGTCTTTTATATAACTCAAGCGGTAGCTTTGACCTTGGGCTTCGCAATGAAAAGGAAAAAGAAATATGAAGGCATGTAATTTTCTATTCATGCTAAATGCATGTTGAATATATTAAGTGTATACCAATACACTTTAATGTTAGTTATATATATGTTGACATGTAAGTCACATGAAACAAATTTTTAGTTGGATTAAACTATGAAAAACTCCCAAAATTGTTTTTCTAACACTGCTCAATTCCCATAGGTTTACTAATTTTTTGTAGTAATAGATAATTCACTAACTGATCAATTCAACACTTTCAAATCGACCTATCATGTTTCCATAACAAAGATATTTTTTTCATTTCCTTGTAATTTTCATTATCATAAAGTAACATTTTTTTTTCTCCGAACAGTACTTACAATTTTTGTTAAGACATTTACATTAGATACACAATTGCATATTCAAGTTATCTTCAGACCGAAATCAATTAATTTTTCATTCAAATATTACTAAGATGTAATCATCCTAAATAATTTTCTTTTTTTACTTGATAATAATCAAATAGATCCATTTCTTCATTTGGTCAAATACATAGGCCACAAGTCACGTAAAAGGGAAAACAAAAACATTTGGTCCTTAGTATATATTATAATTTAAGAAATAAAAATTAGACAAATTCAGCGTGTGATGAATGAAGAGCAACAGCTAACACAAATACTTCTAAGATAAATTCAATTTTTCTTGCCTTATCCTATTCTTTTAGTTAGTTAATATATTTTTTGGCAACATTTTTAATCATGTTTTTTAACACTAACTTCTGTGTTATAGTTAAAGTTAGACAAATAAATCAAAAACAGAGACTCGGAGAGTAACCAATATACTACTCCATGATTTTTTTTTAGCTTTAATACACTTCATTTATAGAAGATAAAAAGTGTTTTTACTAACTGTTCGTTAATAAATACACACATCAAATACATACACCAATATATTCTTATTATTTAAAATAATTACTTGAACAAAATGAAAGGACTATAAAATATCATTTATTTAGGAACAAGGGAGTAGCGTAATACTAAGGCAAACAACATAAATTTCGAGAGTTTGAAGTTTAATTACAGAAAATTTCAATGTTTTGCATAATTACTGAAAACCCCAATTTTGAGTCCGTCGAGATACATAATTAGCTCCTGATAAATTTAATAATGATACATTTTTTCTTTTACAAAGATACATAATCAGCTCCCGATATTTTTTTTTTTGATGGATTTGTCGAGATACATAATATATATAGCGAATATATATTTTTTTCTTTTGTAAAGATACATAATTAGCTTCGGATATATTTTTTCGATCTTACATTTATCGAGATATATAATTAGCTTTCGACATATCTTTTAAAGATACATAATTAATTGAGATTTTCGTAATTACTTTATTAGAACGAGAATATATGTAAATATGGTAAGTTAAATGTATGTTTGTGTTGATTTTTTCTTTAAAAAATAGTACTTAAAATAAAGATGGGAAAGCAGGAGGCAGCATCATGGGAAACATCCGAATTAGAGAATTTTCCCCATTTATATATATGTTAATAAGGGATACAGTAATATTTTTGCGCGTATAATATCATCTCCCATTATTTCAACAACAATCGAGGAGCAGTAATGGGTTCGAGCATCAGTCGTATAAGAGCATCATCATCATCGGAGTCAGGTTCAAGACCCAAAAGGAGCAAGTTCAAGTTTTCCTCTTTCTTGTGTGGTGCTTCTACTTCTCACTCACACCATCAGGCACTTCTCTAAATCTTACAGAATCTATTTTTGTTTGAGTTTTTCAGTAAAAAGAGAATCTTTTTTGTTGGTGCTACGATTTGTCTGATTAAGTGTTTTTGTGTTCTTGATGATTTTGATTACCATGGTTAAAAAGGGGTTGCTTCAATTCATTGATTTTCCTTTATTTACGTGGATTATTTTGCTGCTACTTCCGTAAAGTTACAATCTTTATTTGATTGAAATCCAGAGTTGACTTTTGTGTTTCTGTGTTCTCTATGCGTCCTATTTCTCTTTCTTTTTGTACTTCCAGATGAGGCAGGTGTACTACAACAACGACAACATGCCCAGCGAAATTCCACAAATGGGGTCTGGGCTGGGTAGAGTGTACGCAGTTCGCAGACCTTACCTCTATCTCGTGGACGGAAGATCCTTGGGGCTGGTGTAGTGAACCTAAATGGTCTTGATGTTCTTGTGGTAAATAATTGGTGAAATTATGGGATTGTTTTTGTTTTTAGTATTTTCATAGTTCATTAGTGGTAAATTTGAGAAGTTAGGTTACGTTGGTTCGGGCACGTGATGAGGAGGGGTTTTGATGCGCCAGTGCGGAGGTGTGAGACCTTGATTAGGCATGATATGGAGCAGTTACAGCTTACAGAGGATATGACCCTTGATAGGAAGGTGTGGAGGACGCGAATTAGGGTAAAGGGTTAGGGGGTGGGAGTGCATTGGTAACAGTAGGAGAGCATTCTTTTGTGTCTAAAGTTTCTTGTTCATGGGGTTGTGTGATGTCTATGGTTTCGGTTAGATAGTTTTTAGTATTATTTTGTGACTAGCGGTGTTAGTGTATTTTGCTCACTGTACTAGTTTATATGCTTTTATGTTTTGTGTTTATTATATTGTTATCGGTCCTAAGCCGGGGGTCTATCAGAAACAACCTCTCTATTTCACCTGAGGTAGTGGTATGGTCTGCGTACACTGTACCCTCCCCAGTCCCCACTATGTGGGAATACACTGGGTATGTTGTTGTTGTATTAGTGATGAATAAAGATTTTTCTAGGATATCTAAGAAGCTCATTTTAGCTGAGGTAGTTGAACATAGGTGATTGCGATAAAGCGCCCTTGTACTGTTTCTTGCTTGGAATTTATATGCTTATTCATTGTTTCTCTAGTCATGAGTTAGAAAGTCCCTTTGAGCTTTGACATGTGGTTTTCATTTCCTACCAGAAACTAAAACTCTTAGTCCATTTAAACGTATTTGCATCTTTTGTATTACCAAAGATGTAGAAGTTGTAGTGGGCAAGTTTATTAACGAGTGGTGGTGCAGCTATACTGTCATGCATTTTGCCTTTGTTTTGTCCTTTTCTACTATGCTGCTATGTGTTTTTTCTTTTGTTGTTATAACTTCTAGATACTTTGTAAGGTCGCAAGTTGTTTAATGGTAACATTCGTGTAAGGAGCCTATGTGTATCATGCTCATTTCTCTGATTAAAAAAGGGCTGCTAGTGTCTTTTATTAGACTGTGTTGCTCAAGGAACAGTTAAGCAGAAAAAAATTTCGCCTCGGTTGAACAAATTTGCACTCTCTATCTTAGGTGATAGAGCTGTGTGCTTTGGATTTGGACAACATTTGATTGTAGTTTCTCTAGACTTGGATTTGCATTTAATTCCGTTGCTGTGTGCTGTTTTATATTAGGCATCTACCTGTCTATCTGATTTCCCACTGATATAATTATGTTCTCAACGTCATACTGAAGTTGATGTTTCAGAGAATTTATTTATCCCTTTGTAGTACAAAAAGTAAATTAAAACATATCACTTTACTGAGTTTGAACTGCTCGCTGGCAATTCAAGTTTGTTGTTATGTGTAATAATATATTTCCTCTATTAGTGTACAGTAGAAAATTGTATGTTATATCAGTTGTTCTTCGTGCTGACTTAATCTTATTATCAAGTTCAACCTATCCCAACCTATCCCATAATCTTCATCCGTAAATTTGAAATTGAGATGTGATGATGTTGTTTAGCTTGAAGATTATCCCCAGCCTCCGGTTGGTGCCCGGAATTCTATAGCAGAATCTTCTTCAACATTTAGTTTAGAAGTTGGTCATGCGACTCAACCTGAGACAGGATCCTCATCAGAAAGCACTAGTGGTCTTAGTCATGACGCTTTAGTTCAACATAAGTTGATAAATGCCGAAGTGAACATCAATAGTGCATGTCTTTCAAATGATAAACATTCCATATGTGACCAGGTTTGTTCTAATTTTAGTTCGGAACTCCACATTTTGGACGAATAGTTACATAGCTACTGCATATGTAAACAACCATCTCAAGAATTGGTCTTTTCACAGGCAAGAGACAGCTTGGCTGCAGCTGTTAGTACTGATCCTTTGACATGCTTGAATGCTGAAGACTCTCACACTGTGCCAGAAGAGTGCAGAATCTCATGTTCACATGGGGATTCAATGGAGGATCAGGGGGGTGGACCGATTGAGTCAAGTTCTGATTCTAGATCTACTTCTCTTACTTCTGACTCTATGCCTAGGCATCAATTTCTCGAGGGTGATACCTCCGAAGAGGCAACAACTTCAAGTTCAGGATTTCTTTTGTTGGATAGTGAGCTTGGAGTAACCTCCACTCAAGATGTGCTACATGTTGATGTGGTGAGTATCTCTTCCAACCTTTTATCTAGTAGCATTGCTGATATAGGCAGTCCAGAAACAAGAAGAAATAGTAGGAGGCTCTTTTGGGATGCTATATCAAGACACAGTTTAAGAAGGGATAGTGATTCTCCAACCATTGTCTTTGCAACTGGTCATGCTGATGATCTAGGATCTCGTGACAGATGGCTAATTGATTTTAATGGTGATCTCCATTATGATGGGGTTGGACTTGATTCTGGTTATGGGGCTGGTAGGAATCGTCACCGAAGTGAACAAAGACAGCCAACAAGATCTGAGGTAATATATCAAGAACTTTATCTATTACTCTAATGCTTTTGACTGTTTGAGGTGGATATAGCCGATCCCTGCATTTGTATTTTATATAGAGAAGGAGTTTCAGCTTAAAATCCCTTTTTTGATCATAATGAACCTGAATCATATCAGGAGAAGGTAAATGCACTAGTTTGCTTCTTGATTATATAGGCATATCATCCATATTTATGTTCGGATACTACATTATTGTAAAGATATGGCACCTGGGCCTAACTCAACCCTAAAAGCTAGCTCATGAGGGAGGATTGCCAAAGTCCATATAAGCAAACCGCCTGTCCATTCCCCAACCAACTGATGACTCTTACCCACTCTAACAATTATATTAGTTGTTTACTTGCATTTTGTCTCATTTTAATAACGTTTATCTAGGAAACATTGGTTTCAGCTAATTTTTCCCTTTCATTTTCCATGTACATCTTTCTTTACTAAGGACATACTGTCTTACATGAAACAACCGAAGGTAGCTGCTTATAATCGCAGCAATTCAAAAGAATCTTTGTTTTTTCCAGTTAATTTTTTTGGGGTGTGTTTAGCAAATATGTGTTTGTACAAATGTGTATATTTTGATTCCATATATTCAATGAGCACAAAATGCATCTTAACTTTATATTTGGTCATTGTAGCATCGTGAGGCTACTTTCAAATACGGACTACTTGGCACTTATAGTACTTCTCTCTTGGGGGCGTTTAATGCCGTGTTTCATTTTGTTGTTATTTTTCCTAGCAAGAATTCATTAATGACATCCAAATAACCTATCTGTATCACATACAGATATCTGAAAGAGTTCTTGAAGGCCTTGGTAGCCGAGTTCCACAACAAAATCTTTGCTCATCAGGCCTTCATCCTGATGGTACATGTTCGTGTGAACCTTTACTCACAACTGAAGAGTTCAGTACCCTTGCAAGTATTTCACGAATAATTATGCTTGCTGAGGCCTTATTTGAGGTATGTCTCCAGCATCTGATGTCCATCTTAAGTTTCAAATTCTTGTGGGTATTGTTTGTTAGGAAATACAACTTAAGAATATTCTCTATGCATCTTATGCATCCTTCTTATAGTATTTTCCATACTCGGGTCATGTTCAGGAGAATTATTACAATGAACTCTCATTGTTGTTTGAGAATGTCAAGTTTACTGTTATTTTCATATAAACACTTCGAACAAAGGAAGAAGGAACGAGAAAAGTTGCTGTATATTTTCTAGCTATCACCTCGTGCTATTTGACAATGGAGTATGTCTTAACTCTAGATTGAGGGATGTAAGACCCTACGTTTTGGCCTGGAAGTTGGGAATGGGCTTGTCTTTGAGCCAGAATAAAGTAGATCTAATTAGGCGTTTACTAATCAACGGTCGAGATCTTCTTTCCTCTACAAAGTTTGTCTCATTTGCGAACCAACCTATTTGGTTTGGCTGTGCTCCAATTTTTATTATTTTTATAAAAAAGGAAGTTGTGTTTTCTGGTATATTTTTTCTAGACTACTCTATTATTGTTAATTTTCCCAGCTTGAAAACATAATTAACTCTAAGTTAACTGATCTGTGTTGCCGGATGTTTGTTAATCCGTCCTGAAGAAATTTTGCATCTGCATTATTTCTTGGGAAATAGGTCGCCAAGGGTAAATAAAACTCAAGGAGCATAATAGAAATGCTTGACCTCAGTTTATCCAGTATTAAGAACCCTATATGATAATTCCAGCTGAAAGCGTGAATACATCCAGCTTACATAGTTTGCTATTCTGAAGGCACTTGATTGTTGTCAGTTTCCGTAATCACAGAGACCTCAGTCTGGCTTCAGTGCAAGCTTGAATCTTAGTAAATTTTATAGTGTTCAGCACCTTCTCCGAGAAGAATCTTTTTACATTGTTCCGCACTCATCATTAATAGCATAATGCCTGCTTAAAAGTGTACTATAGACAGATTGAGTGGGACATCTACTGAGTAAGTGTACTTTCAAGATTGAAGGCCACAGGAATGGGGTGTTCACGGTTACTGATATTCTTCATTAAATAATTAGTAACCTGCTAATACTTTCTAACATCTCCGCTGGCCTTATTATGTGATTGCAGTAGTTTGAGCTGATATGGCTTGTTTCTTTTCTTAGGTCCTGGATGAAATTCATCGACAATCTTTCACACTTTCGCTATCTACGGTTTCGCTTCCAGCTCCAGATTCTGTTGTGGACTCGTTTCCTCTCAAGTCTCACAAGAAGTTAGGAGCTGTAGAGAATGCTCCCACTGATATCCAACAGTATGTCTTCTTAGCTTGTTGAATAATTGATATGCTTGTTTGAACTATGTTGCCTCTATTAAGGTTTATATGTTAGCAGTGAGTAATTGACACTGCCTCCTCCCCTCCAAATGATGGTCTCCACTTTGGTAGCTGAAATCGCTGATGGGAAAGAAAACAAAGAGGTTAAAAGAAGGGGAAAAGTCAAAAGATAATGAATAGAACAGAAGGAAGATGCAGAAACTATAAAGTTCTTCATGTATATTGTCAATCTCCTACTGCAGTATTCTGTTATTAACTGGGATTTGTTAGGAAAACTAAAAGTTTCGTCATGCATAACTTATGGTTAGCTAGCATGCTTGTGAAAACTTCATTAAAATAAAATTGATTTCTTAGTACTTTTTCTTGAACTTTGACACACACACTTCCCTATTTGGATTGATTTGACACCTTATTCAGATGTAATGGGATCTAATAACCCTTCCTTTTACCCAGTTGTTAGACATAAGGCACAGCCGGAGCTTGGATTCTTAGCAGTCTTTCACTATTCACAAGATATATCCTGAATATTCTCTGCCTAAGGATTATGAGCTTTACTCCCTTTTTTTGATAACCGTGGTGTCCGGGCCAGCTTGCGTGCACCTCGACTAATTCTACGGGATACATGCCATCTCCCACTAGCAACAGTTATTAGGTAACTTTGTTCACCAAGGCTAGAACAGATGGGAAGAAATCACCTAGTTTATTTTGACGAGTATCCATTACTGTATCATCTATCAAAGGCTCTATCTGGTTCCTTATAGCTGAAGAATCTCTCTTGATCAGTTATTTGCAAGTTTCAACTCTAAGTGGACCTTGCCCTTATGTTCACTAGATTTGGGTAGCTGTGTTCCAGAGCTGAAATTTCAGTCTCCACCAAATTTCCATTAAAAGAAGTCTGTACAGATCCAAAGATGTACGTTAAACATATAGTGGTGATGGGAGAATTTTCCGTTCTGCAGTCTTTGACCTTTCTGTTTGGATTTCAAGGGGAAAAAACATAAATAGCTCGGCAGCCTTAAGATTTAGCCACGACACTGAATTTTCCATACAAGTATATACGCTGTTGCTTATCACATATAATACCCAGGTCTTTCGTTTTCCCCATTGTGGGAGAGACCAAAATGCTCGACTCAACCTTATAGGGACAGTATTTCACTCCAAGAATTCAAACTAATATAAACTAGTTTACTTTATAATATTTTGAATTCGATGATGACAACTTCAAATAGTTAAATTGAACACTTAACAATCAAACTCAGTATAGTAATATATTCAGACATTTTATTATTCTTAAAACCCCGCGATGTCAAATAGGTGTGTGCCATGAGAGGAGATAATGGCACCAATGACATCCATGCTTTCGTGGCCAAAGTGAAGTTTACATTTCTTTCTTCTGTATTAACAAGCTGTTATATGTTTTTGTAGGTGCCACATTTGTTTGGCCGAGTATGAGGAGGGAGACAAACTAAGGGTGCTCCCTTGCCGCCATGAATATCATATGCATTGTATCGATAAATGGCTTAAGGAAGTAAATCGGTATGCTCAGACATTTCTTTTCCTTCTTTGTGCTTTCCCTGTATATATATATAGCTATATGCTTTGAGAAGAAGCTTCTGCCTTGCTTTTGTATTGATTTCCTTCTTTGTTGTTCCAGAGTCTGTCCAGTTTGCAGGTGCAATGTTTGTGAGAATTCCGCGGTTGCTTCTGCCCCAAATTCAGAAGCTTCTTAACGGATGGTGCTAATTATGTAAATATAGTACAGACAGGTTTAGATGAAACTGAAGGAGAACCTTGGAGTAATTGGTAAAGTTGCTGCAACGTGACCGGGTTCAAGCCTTGGAAACAGCCTCTGGCAGAAATGCAAGGTAAGGCTGTATACAATACACCCTTGTGGTGGGGCACTTCCCGGACCCTGTGCATAGCGGGAGCTTTAGTGCACTAGGCTACTCTTTTGCAAGGTTTAGGTGAAACTGTGGCAATGTAATGTTGAATCGTGTCTGCAACATTGTGAATATATTTGCTATAAGGTAAAATTGGGCTGGAAAGTGTTATATTAGCTGTGAAAACAACTTCTTTCTTTCATTTTTCTCTAATTTCTACTGCTAAACGTTACCCCAAAGTGACTATTTTTTGTATCTTCTTCTTAGAGGGTGGGCTGTGGTAAATGGTTTACCGCGTGAATGCAATAATGCCAACCCTCAAAACTATGACATAAGTTCGAGCACTTGAGTTCCTTTCTGTGAAAGTGCAACGGAGATCACCAACCTAAGTCATGAGCCTTTGTGATCGCCCTGATCGTTACTATGAGTATAATGATTGGAAATAGCAAGAGAAACTCTTCTGGGAATCATATAGTTCTTTTAAAATAGTGGTATATAAAACCCAGACGCTAATCACACTTGATTTTAATACATTTTATATTCTTATTTGAAACAGTCTCTCTACCTTCACCAACCTATTGCAACAAAAAACATCTTTAAATAAATATTGTTACGTCTTTTTTTCAGAATATCTATAAGAAAATTATACATATCTATAACGAGAGGGTCACAAACCTACAAAAAGTGCCATAACGTAAACCAACTTCAAGGATCTCCTCCATAACTACGGACACTTTAAAAAAAAAATGAATTGCAAGAGTAATATCGAAAAAATTTAATTAATGTTTTCTTAATTTAGTAAGATGATCAACTAATATGAAATAATTATTTTTAGTAAGATGATCAACTAATATGAAATAATTATTTTTAGTAAGATGATCCACTAATATGGGACGGAGGCAGTACATATTAGTATTACACAAATTAGTGCAACTCTCTGTAAATGTTTGAGGCTTTTACAAATTAATGTAACTCCCTTTTAAACGCCTCTAGTAGAATATAAATGAATTACCGGGGTGTTACACACCCGTTAAATTAAAAATATTTACAGATATTAGTAATTAAAAAATAATTTGTCAATATTATCCGTTTAGTTATGACTTAAAATAGCAAGAGATTCTTCTTCTGTGGACAAACGGGGTTTAGGGACAAGTATAAAATTGTATTGGGGATACATGACATTTTTCTTTTCTACATATTATTTCAAGCAAATATTTGGTATGAATACCCAATTATTTGTCATTCCTAGTAAATGTCTCAGTGTTTAAACTATTATTATTATGATTGTTTTCTATTATTTGGAATTTCTTTTGTCATTTCTGGGGCTTGAAATGGTGAAGAAGTTTGTTTTTGGGGTATAGGCCAAAGCTTTTATATATGGTCGAAGAAAATTGAATAATGATAAACTAATAAATAAGTAGTAATTTCAAGTACATGTGAGCACTTTTGCCAGATTGCAATTAGCATTCCCAAGAGGCCTAACTGGTTATATTATACTTAAAATAATCTGATAACTGGAGTTATAGTAATAGTTACGTTTTCATCTAGTTTTTTTTTTTTTTTTGTCTCATTTAAATTAAAAGGATAAATAATGCATATATATGTGCCTGGAGAATTAGAGAATAAATTGAAATACGTTATTTTGGGGGGCTCAATGACAGTGTGATCTGTAGATCTCTATAATTATATTATTAATTAATTCTAGCAGGAATATTTAAAAGAAATTAGAAGAGTTTAATTAAGCTCTAAATCAGCTAATGCTTTGCAATTACGCATACATTCACATTATACCTTGATGTCAAAATGTTGTCCCAATAATTAGAAAAAGAAATGAGGAAAATATCAAACTTCTATATTCATTTGAGTAGGATCAAAATGGTCCAGGCAGGACAAATGTATCAGCAATTGCAAATATCAAAAGTAAAGTGACACTTTATAATTAAGAACAAATATCATATACTAACAAATGCTAACAATTAAAATTCCCGCAGGAAAAGCATACGTCCGATGGCTATCTGTTATTATCATAATGATTAAAGTATGACTTATAGCAGTCAAATTATATTGTTTTTACTACTGTCGAAGAGTTTCTAGTGTTATAAATTATAATACGAAAAATGGTCAAAAATATCTCTGAACTATCTAAAATAGATCAAAAATACTCCTCGTTAATTTTTTGGCTCAAAAATACCCTTCTGTTAAATATTTAGCTCAAAAATGTCCCTCCCTCTAACAGAATTCCATCAAACATGCCACGTGGGTAAAAAAAGGTCACATGAACATGCCACATATAAAATCCCCTCTTAATTCCATCATCACAATTTAGAACCCGATCCGACCCAAAACCAAAAATCCGATCCAAAATACCCAATGCAACATATTCTCATCAATACTGAAGGGAAACAAAAGTTGAGATGGAAGAAAAAAAAAATTATAAGGCACGCGCTTCAATAGTCAGGTAAGCATCAAAGAGGTTCCCAGTGACACCTTCAATAGTGTCATCAATGGAAAGAATGTGTATGCGGTTGCCATACTTGACATCAGGACACTGATGCACAGAGACAACATTATCAAGTCGAAATCTTAAGTTATTTTTGAAAACCTTGTTCATTTTAATCTTCAGGACATCATAGGTGTCATCGGCAACAATAAGAGAGTTACGCGCAGTTGGATTCAAGTTCAGCAATTGCCCTTTTGTGAATTAAGAACCGCGAAAAATTCTAATGCAGATGAAGAAAGATGCATACCATGCACTAATCCTCCAAATTCAATCTTAATTTTAAAGCACAACAGCAAGATTGAATCCCAAAGTATGCACAAGTGTGCTTTCTACGTAGATATAATAGATAAACAGATACAGAAAATGAAGAGAAAGAACCACAATTAAGTCCTCATATTTGGGATTGCATTTGACAGTCCATGTCTTGTGAACAAACATCAATTGTAGTTTGTATTATTCAGTTTTTGGATTGTTTTTTTTTTATTATCGGGACGGGTTCTAAATTGTGATGCTGGAATTAAGAGAGAATTTTACATGTGGATTGTGATGTGGCATGTCCACGTGGCCTTTTTTACCCACGTGGCATGTTTGGTGGATTTCCGTTAGAGGAAGGAGCATTTTTGAGCTAAATATTTAACGGAGGGGTATTTTTGAGCTAAAAAATTAACAAGGGATATTTTTTATCCATTTCAGATAATTCAAGGGCATTTTTTACCCTTTTCCGATTATAATATAACGAGAAAATAAGATTTTTTATCCTTTAATTTTCTTTAATAGAATATTAAAACAACAATCAAGGGTGCATTTGTAATTGATTTTTGATTGCATAGAGGGTGAAGATATTAGATTTTTAAATACAGAAAAGAGTATTTGATTGTGTCATATATTATAAGGGTGTTTAGTGTAAATAATCTTTAAAATTATTGGAGTGCAAGCTGAGTTAACATTTCTCACATTTTGTTTGAATTTAGATGAATGAAATTATTCAATATTTATGGCTATAAAAATAACAATGAGCTAAAGCAGAAATACACTGAAAATGCAGAGAACAAGCTGGCCAAAACACTAATATTTGTCTGAAAAAATTGAGCTAAGTCCACCTGACACTGCTCTTGGCATGACCACAAAATTAATTAGGTATAAAATACTTGCTAAAGAGTAAAGAAAACAAAAACTTCGGGGGGTTTAGTGTGAAGTTATATTTTTAGTTGGAAATGATTTGACAATTAAAATGGAGTTTTTCGGTACGAATTTGAATTAATCGAGCCTCAAAGTAGATATTAAACATCAGATGAGAAATAAAAAAGAAAATCATATAGTCAACAGATAACGAGTTAAGATTTTGAGTTTTTGCGAAGACGAATATATAATTTAGATCACTGATAGTTATTGTCATAGTAATGATGAAGCTCGAAGCATGAGGCAGTGGTTTCTGATTTATTTAAATAAAAAAAAAAAACAGCAGAGAGCAGAAAAAGAAGTCTTTGTACTTTACCACAGAAAACAAGGGAATGTAAGCAACTCTGATTGTCATGTTTATCATATTAAAAATTAAGTTGAGTATAATTATATATATAATCCTATTCTTCTAATGCAAATTGTATGTAATTAATTGTTGTAAATAATAATGTGTATAATCTATTGTAGTAGTATATCATAAGCTGTCTGCTCCAAAATGTACATCATCTGCTGTTTCCTAGCTATACACAGTATATTCTTTTTCAGTTTCAAAGCATGCCAAGAGTGTCTATAAAGCAATCTCATTATTCTATATATGATTGTCTATATTTGTGTTTGTTTTGGGGGTATTTTATTGATCTGTTATACATAATTTTGCAAGGGGGGTGGCGTGGGGGGAGGGGGTATATTAACGCATGAATATATATAAGTATAATTATTATTAACTGTAATCGAAACTAAACTAAACTTTGTTTTAACTTTTTGAAATGCTTTGAGGCGCAATAATTGATTAGACATTTATAGATTATAAAGTATGCTTTGATGCGGCTAGCTACGAGAGCAAGTACCCTGAGAGAATCCTTTGAGACATTTCCATTTTGAGCCCGTAATCCAAATTGTAGCCTAACTAATTTAAATTTACGTCGTGTTTGTAGGCCCATTTGGGAAACACGACTCCCTATGAAAGAGTTGTTTTTTGAGACTGATTAATTCTAAATGGCGCATATTTGTATTTTTCGTTTCTCTTCTCCCACGCAATTTGTTTCATATTTTATTTAAATACATTTAAAAATAACCTTTAGTTTTGTTTAGACTTTTAATTGAATTTACGATGAAGAGTCGTTTCCACACTGGGTTGGTTATAATGAAACAATTGCAACTAAATATTGGTGGCATCAAAAAATTATACTAGATGGCACATAGTTAATTATTAGGAAGAAGAAGCTGGAAATGTTATTAATGAGCAAATTAATGACAATAACTAATGGAAAAATATACTAGTGCAAATAACTTGTATGATCAAATTAAAGTGTAATTAATTAATTAGAAGACATGCAGGATAAAGAGAACTCAAATTCTATTCTTAATCCTATCATAAGCCATTCGGTTTCGATGAAGTAGCATGAATGACCATTCTAATTATAAAGATCTAATTGATGCAAATTCTGGTTAATTTATTACTTATGGATTTTTTTGGTTGATTAATTTTGATATTGCAAATATGCAGTTGGTATGAAGTAACTTAAAGGACCTTCAAATAAATTAATTATACTATCAATAATATGGTTTTCTAACCATATCAAGTAATCTTTTTACTCAAATGTAACTTTGCTTTTACTTCTATAGGGCTTTAACTATCTCCTACATTTAATTTTGTTATACAACATACCTAAAATAAATTAACAACTAAAGAGTAAAATGAAACTGTCATTTTACGTCTAGTCATATTTGTACTACTAAATGGTTTCTTAGGAATAAAGCCCGTAACTGTAGCTTAATTAGCATTTATATATAAACCTCCAAGTTAGGTTATGTTTAATTAATTAACTATCCTTTAAATGACTGCCTCTTTTATAATTCGGCTACAAACAATAACTTCATATATATGATGATAAATAAACTGTTTGCTTTGTAGATGGATAAAGTACAACTGTCAAAAAAGATGCATTAATTAATCTTCTAACTATCTGTACCAACAGCCACCATTTTTAAACCTTAAATTATTTTAGGACTAGTGGAGGCTTAGCAAGGGTAGGAGCAAGAACCAGAACGAATTTAATATATATTCAAAATGAGGGACATTTTATTATGTATATAATTATTTTTATGTACGATGCACTTTAAACTAAACTATATAATGAGTTTAGTTAAATTCACAGAGCTCTCCAAAATTGCCTCCAGCCAAAAGAAGAAATTGCCTCATCCGGGAAAAGCTTATACATAGTAAAAAATGTACAAAAACATTTGGCATTCTTAATAGGGTTTTGGTGATTTCCCTTCCGAATGTGGCAACAAATATACATTTTAAATAGAGTGCTAAAACTTTTATCAGCATTTGTTAATTGTCATCGAACTCAATAATATCGTTATATACTTTAAGAACATTTATAAAGCGTGCTAAAATGGTTATCACCAGTAACTTCATCTAAATATATAATTTGATGACAATTAAATTATTACCATTAACTAATTACTCCTAAAAGGGACAAGGTGGAGTAGAAGTGAAGAACTTTGATGATTAATAGGTTTGAAAAGTGAGTCCTATCCTACATCCTAAATCAAAAAGGGTTGATGATCCACATCAGCTATATACATATTCTATTAGTAGTAGACATACTTTTTCTGGGAATTATTGATATTTAGACCACGCATTGGAACAAAAAGAGGAAAAGAGCTAAGATCATAAATTCCCTAATTAATTAACAGAATTAATGTAGAAATAAATAGAAGTAGCTTTCAATAATATTCATGATAATGACATATAACCACGACTGGAACAATAAAAACAGATTCAGAATTTAAATTTTATGAATTCATCTTATGAAATTCTTAGCCCCCGTTTGATCACTCATTAGAATTTTTCATTTTTTTCGTAAAACTATTTTACTTTAATGAAAATTGCTGTGTTTGGTCATAATAATTCCAAATATATATGGGATTGCATATGAAAATGTGAAAACTCTCACAAAAAATTAAAAAGAATTCCAACTTATTTTTATGGCCAGACACAACTTCAACTTCAAAAAATTTTAATTTTCGCGTGACCAAACACCTAATATATTAGATTTATTATATTTCTAAAATTATGAATTTATGTGTACTCTTTATTATGATTTCATTAAATATTTATAGATAAATTCATACAGTATGCCGAAAATATTAAATCTATATATACAGTCAAAACTCTTTATAGTAGCAGGTTTGTTTGAAAATTATGTTGTTGCTATAGTGAGATGTTGTTTTATCTGTATATTGATATTTGACGTTTAGATCTCATTTAGCTGTTTTAAACAAAATATATGTGATATTAGAAAGAATATGAATGTACCAATGATAAACATCAATAATCTTTTCTCGTGAAGTTATGAATATATAATCGATTCACATCAAATATGAATTGTTATAAAGGAATGATTTTACATACGAGTGTGTTGCTATAAAGAATGCCAATATTGTTTTAGATAAATATTGCTATTGAAAAAGTAAAAATATAACATAGCTCAAAAATTGATTAAATTTATTATAATGAAGTAGCAATTTCTCGAACTTTAGGCAAAGCTTCCAACTTATTTACTGTCGGCGCTTTTTCTTCAACTTATTATCCAACCATTAGTCCATTAGTACTCGTCATTATTGATTTGACATATATATTAATATGTATTGAGTGATTAATAATATATAATAATAAAATAAATTAAAATAGATAAATTATTTATTATTTTTTAAATTAAATAAATATTATTGAATTTCTAAAAATATAATATAGCAGATAATTATTGATGAACGAAGAGAGTATGATACATTAGCTAGCTACTTCATTTATTTACTTTCCAAAAGTTAAAAGTGCTCCAACAAGTCAATATTCTCGATTTTCTACTTCATTAAATAATCATATACATATTTTATTAATTAATAATATGAGATAGAGAAAACAGAAAAAACTAAGTGAGAGAAAAACACTGGGGAAGAGAGATCATAAAGTTAAAAAGAAACAAAAAGGAGCTAGAGACACTGAAAACTTAATATAGAAGTCAAATTGATAATTATTGATATTGGAATAGGTGTTCAAAGTTAGAATATAAAGTTGGAAAAGCATAGGTGGCGTTGAAAAGAAAATAAAGGGAAGGAATAGAACATATATAAATAAAGTGGTAGTAATATATAGTTACAACTTACAAAACGAGAAGCATAAATAAGAAGTTAAGAGACAAAGTCAAGTAACATTTTTATGAAGCTTAAATGTATATTCTTATTCTATTTGGTCTCTTTCTGCATGCTGACTATTATCAAAGTTATTATATTATAGGATTCTCACATTTAATTTTTTACTTGGCTTCTGTAGGGCTTGATCATTTGGATAAATAAAAATAAATATTTATTTATGAATAAATAAAAAAATGAAATGAAAAAGGAGAGAGCAGCCTTTATATAATTGCAAACTCAGTTATATAGGTGTTGCTAATGAAATTGTAAAACCTACTCCGAGAGTAACAAGAATCAGAAGTTACTCGATCACTTCTTCCACCTTTTAATTTTTTTTTCATTCGGTGTTCGGTACCCACATTGAAGGAAGACTAATCTAAATTCGCGCCGTGTAGGGTCCATTCGAGAGAAGCGCTCTCTACCAAAGATTTTTTTATATTCAAAACTCGAACCCGCGATTTTTGATTCCACCAATAATATTTCACTATTTACTTCTATCGTTTTATTTTACTTGACACTTATATTAAAGATTGATTATTTTATTTTTCTATTTTAGTATAAACTAAAAGAGTTTGTTACCTTATTCCATAAATGTTTACTCTTATTCACCCAGTTTAGAATATCAAGTAATAATTTAACACTTCGTTCGTAATTTATTTTTATTATTAACAATAGTTATTTTCAATACATTTTTCTAACATATTAAATTTATTATATTAAAAAATATAATAAACATATTGTTTTTTTAATTGCATCTTAATAAGTGTGTCAAATCAAAATATGGACAAGTGAAAAATGGACGAAGAGAGTGTAATATATAATAAATTAGCTGCATGTTATAGAATATAAAATTGTAAATTCACTTTTTGAATATAATTTCATAATTAATTTTATATATGCAATTATACTCTCCATTTCAAAATATATGATGTTTTAATTTTTTTTTATTAAAAATAAATGTTGTTCCCGTGTCTTTTTACACATAACTAGCGATCAAATTACATAGAAGCTGCATGTCAACAATTAAAAATTTAAAATACAAGACCCCTATGCTTGTATAATCAATTAATCATTCCTTTTCTTTTAATATTTTGGTGTTACAATACTCCATAAAATCTTACTAGTGCTTATCAATATTTTGGATAATTGACTATGAAGTCCTTATCCCAGCTAGCTAGTCATCTTTTCTTGGAGAAAAAAAATATATATTTTACCATTTTTATCTCATATTCAATGTTGAATATGTATCCACCTTAGTGTAAAGTTGTAAACACGTTAGTCGTTTACTCAATTCTACGAATACCTAAACTTACTAACGATTAAGATGTTTAAATGATAATCATCGTAACATAGGCACGTAGCTTAATAAGTTACTACTATGTTTTAGTCATATAAAAAATATTTATATATTCATATAATTCATTGAATAAATATATTTGATAACTTGGTGAGACTACATACATATCATCATCTCCAAATTTCAAACTTGTTAAATTGAACCTCACTTATGAAATTGCAACAAATATATTATTGTTTTTGATAAAAAGAAAATTATAATTTGTTATTTCAAATATTTCTGACTTTTTGCCTTATCAAGAATTGAGCCAAGTGAACTTTGATCGAGTCTTCAGGTTGTATTACATTATCACTTTGACATGATGATAATTGTACTCAATTTTTATAATTCCCTAGGTATTGATAAATTTGTTATAAATGTATTTACATTATAGTGAATGTCTATCAAGATCTAATAAGATCTAGTTGATCTGAAGTATCTGTCTTTTAGTCAGAAACTAGGAGTATTTTTTCCTATAAATAGAGGGGTTTTGTTCATTATATAATCAATCAATATGATCTCTCATACCTCAAGAAGAAAAATAAGAATTACATTTCAAGGTTAGTAATTCTTTATGTTATCTTTCTTTTGCTACAAATAATACAATTATTATTGAATTTGAGGAAAAATGATTGATTTAGAACCATTTATACATTAAATTTATTCCTCAAGAATGATATTATCAAAAAGGGATGACAATATGTTGGTAAAAGTCCCATTGAGTTATTGCCTAAGACGACTTTATATGGATAAGATATTGAGTTTGAATCTCAATACACCATATTGATGATATTATGATGGCTAAGGCAAAATAATGGGTGTTTGATAAAAAGTTATCCCATTAATATACTTTATTCCATGAAGTGAATATGATAGCAATATATGATAAATCTGAAAATTGACAACTTGCTTCATTCTTGAAAGAAAACAAGTGATTGAATGCACGAATATAAGCGTGGAGAGACAAATATGATAATAATCAACAAAAGTGATAATATTTTCACATGCTTATTATGATTATAAGATATGATTAGATAAAAATTCTCTACACTATATGCACACTTCGGTTTGCTCTTGAATTAGCAATATTTTGAAGGAGGTTATAAGCCATCATAATTTGATACTCTTAAGGCATGATTATATTTCATTCCTAGGGAATAAGAAGTTTCTTAATGCAAACGTGCACTTAATTGTGACGGTATCACAACTCACCTCCGAAAGAGGTTGAATAATTGAGAAAAGTTATTTTGAAATCTACTTCTGAAGTAGTAAATCTGAAATTTATTCATGTAATAATAAATCGAAAATTTACTAAAGAAAAAGGTACATGTCATGGTAAACTTGGAGTTTACTAGTATAAGAGTTCAAAATTGATATGAACGATGTGATATCCCAAAGATGTGCATACTGAGTATGTAACATATATTGAAGAATTAGAAAATTCTTCATTACTTTTAATGTTTCTTGTTCTCATAATAAGTCAGTTGGACCAACTAATATTGAAATTGGATCCCTTAAAATCTGAAAAGTGTAAAAGGTGAATATGAGCCCATTCACCAATCATATGATCTATTAAGATGCATCAATACATGTGCGTTTATTGTCAACCTGCATTTTGACATTCATAAAATTGCTTGCTCAATAAAATTGAGTTAAGAGCATAACTTTCAGATTGTACAATCAAGACAATTCATCTCGATGATCATGGTTTAGCATCGAACGCCTTCAATAAATAGTTAAACCATTGAGAACAAAAGATTTATGTGTTGATTTGAAATATTATATACAAAAGTACTTGTATACATCAAACCAATAAATTATGATTAATTTTTCCTCAAAGTTGATTTTAAGTCTGGAATCACACATTGTCCATCTAATAATTAATATGCGGTATATGATTAATGAATATACCATAATGCACAAAGATGGATTCCTCAAAGAAGAAGGAGTATGTATGTTAGTTTTCCTAACATAAGGGGGAGATTATAAGCAGCTAAGAAATATGATAGGAATTATCATCAAATCTTCATTCAAAATATAATTCAGGTCAAATGCCGAAAGCATCTAATATTTAAGCTGCAAGTGCTCCTATGTGTGTCCCTAAAGGACATAGTTTATGCATTCGTGAAGCATGGTAGACCAATCAGTTCCAAATGAAATAATCCTTGAAATGATAAGGAGCAAATAGTTATAATAAGAAGGCAATGTGCTCTTGGAGAAACTACGACATAACACTTCATGAAACCTTATGAAAGGTTTAGGTACCTAAGAATAAAAAATACAAAATGCGAAATCGTCGACGATATCTTTGATATAATATTGACGTAATATTGTGAAAGATTATGAGGATCTGAATCTTACGTTAATTTAAGCATGTTGACATAGAAATATTTATCAAGTGACATGAAAGGATTCATCTTGGTAAGCATGCTACTTATTTGATTTGCAGTCCAGACACTTGAAGATGTCACTCATATTGATATTGTCACTTGAGAAAAATCCATATGAAAATTCCTAAAGGATTCAAAATGCTTGAAGCATATAAAGTTTTTGAAAACTTATTTATAATCTTTATAAGGGATAGATTGATGGTATGAATATTGTTGAAACTCTTGGAGAGTTTTCAAAAACAATAGATTATTTGCTGAAATGAGAAATATACCGAATTAGATTGGTTGTAAAGTACCATATCTTAATGCAATTGATGCACTCATGTATCTTGCAAATATTACAAGGCCTGATATAGCCTTTTCAGTCAATTTGTTAGCAAGGTATATTTCTGCTCCTACTAGGAGACATCAGAATGAGATAAAACACATGAGCTTGGTTTATTCTAAAGATTGCAGTCTCGATCTTATTGATTATGCTGATGTTGGGTATTTAATTAATCCATATAAATCTCGATCTCAAGCAGGCTATGTGTTCATATGTGGAGATACTGGCATATCTTGGAGATATACAAAGCAGTCTATCTAGCCACTTCATTAAAACATGATGAGATAATAGCTATTCATGAAGCAAGCCGAGAATGAGTATGGTTGAGATTCATGATACATCCCATTCGAGAAAAATGTGGTTTGAAATGCGACAATGTACCCACAGTTTTATACAAATATAATGCAACATGCATATATAACACATCTTAAGGGAGGATTCATAAAAGGAGAAAGAACGAAGCACACTTCATCAAAGCTTTTCTATGCATAAGCTCCAAAAGAATGATGATATTAACGTGCAACAGATTCGTTCAAGTGACAATGTGGCTGATGTATTCACCAAGTCTCCTCCAACTGCAACTTTCAAGAAGATGGTGCATAAGATCGAGATGCAAAGGTTCAAGGATGTTCTCATTAGGGGAGTTGATACGTACTCTTTTTCCCTTGCGAGGTTTTGTCCCATTGGGTTTCCCTTGTAAGGTTTTTAATGAGACAACCTATATGCATATTGTTAAAGATGTGTACTCTTTTTCCTTCACTAGATTTTTTTCACTGGATTTTTCTAGTAAGGTTTTAACGAGGCACATTATCTATGTAGACATTCAAGGGGGAGTGTTATAAATGTATTTACATTATAGTGAATGTCTATCAAAATCTAATAAGATCTAGTTGATATCTATCAGAATCTGAAGTATCTGTCGTTTAGTCAGAAACTAGGAGTATTTTCCCCTATAAATAGAGGGATTTTGTTCATTGTATAATCAGAGAAAAAATAAGAATTACTCTCTCTATTCTTTATTCTCTTTCTTCTCTATTCTTTCTTATTTTATAACAAAATTATAATTTTAGTCATTACTTATCAGATTAAATATATTTAATTTTGAACTTATTAAATTATGCATTTTTAATATATTTTTATTTGTGCATTCTACACTTTTATTATAATTATTAAACCTTTCATCATTTAAGTAGTTATGTATGATGAAAAATTTCAATTGTTATTTCACATTTGAAGATAAAATAGTTCTAAAAATAGTCAAAATGTAACAATTCTTGTATGTAGGACAAAATAAAAATACAGTATTACTAATGGAAAATTAAATATATTGAGTCACATGATATAAGGAACAAAATAATATGTTATAAATAACTAGGGGAGTAAAAGTGATTGTTGCTATCAAATCTACTTGTTTAGTTAAACTTTTCACATCAACCAGCTTATTTTAAGAAGCTATTTTTGTCAAATAATTTTTGAAGTAGCATTTTGAAGAGTAGAAGTTTGTGATTGTCAATATTAGAGCAATTTGTATTTAGCAAGCTTTAAACAAGTGCTTCTAGGGGAATTATTTTGCAGCTCCTAAGTAAAACATCTACTACTACCATTACCATAAACACTTAGAATTTATTTTTTTTTCTTAAAACTTAATCAAAACATTTTAATTTTCTAAAATAAGCACTTTTTTTTTTTTGAAATAAAAAAAAAAAAAAGAACAAACGTTTTTAACATTTCAAAAGCTCGATGAAACAAACTATTAATAACGGAGCAAAGCAATATGTAATTGTAGTATTACTACTTTCTATTAACTGTTCCAACTGTCGAACAAAAAGAAAAAGAGAATTAGTTGAACTATAATACATTGTTTACTTATAATCAAATATAGAAGAGAAATAAAATACACCGTATCAACTTGAGTTATGGTGAAATGATTCGAGATTTCTTCATTTTCAATTAGAAGTTTTCGATTTTATGTAAACGAAAAAGTCTTGTCTTGAAGAATAAAATCTACAATGATATGAATTTAAATTAGTCTGACCTCAATAATACGAGTATCGAATCGACAAACATCGTCATAATGTGGAAGAGAAAGAAGACGTACCAGACAGTTTCATAAGGTAAAGAGCCACGCAGGCCTACTCCACGTCTCTTTAATGTTGGTATATTAAATTGGCTTACCTACTCAACTCCAGTCTTCTTTCTTTTCAACAAACTAAACTTGGGAGTTTCCGTACCACCATATCCATTCATCTTTCCATCAACCTTTTTCTATCGTTACTCTCCCTCCTCTCATTCACCTCACCTCCTAGTCCTACCTATATTATTTAAGGGGTGTATTCCAATTAAAATATCATATAATATAAATACGAATAATACATAAATATATTTTTTAACTTGATTTCAATTTTAAGTGGTGCACAAATAACACTTAAATTTGTATAATAAAGTTAAATATGTAGATGCATGTGTCCTATGTGGCCAGTTTAGGTCCAAATGATGTCCTACTTGTTCAATTTTATACAAGCTTAAATATTTATTTGTGAATTACCAAATTGGAGATCATAAATATAAACTGAGGTTATATTTGTATGTTAAGCCATATAAATATTGATCAAAGTAAAGGTACTTATAACTCAAAAAATCACAAACCAAGAATAAACAATTTGTGATATTCTATTGATTTTTACTTGAAGTTTTTTTTAGATAAGAAAAATTTTTGCAAGCAGATTTCACAGTTTATATGATTAAAGCACACACCCTCAGAGTTAAAATGAAGTGTTGATACTAGCACTCTGCGTTCAAATTTTTATTTGTCCATATTTAACTCGATACATTCTTTAAAAGAATAATACTATATAAAATGAAATTTTTATTATATTATTTATATCAAATACAAAAAGAATATGAAGATATATAATTTATTAATGTGAAGTTTTAATATATCTTGATATTTTATTTATGAATTATAATTTTGCACAGAAGTTGGAAAAATTTTGATAATTTTTGACAATTGTGAGGCTTTTAAGTGTTTGAAAAAAAATACTAACTTTAAATAATTCAAATGATATATCAAATAAAATTTAAACTTTAAATTAATATGATTTTGAATCACTAAAATCATATCCAAACAGGCCTAAATTAATACTACCACCATAATATTGTACTTATGACTCGTTTAGTTGAAAAAATAGTTATTATCCATCTTTAATATGAATAAAATAATATTATAATTTTAAAATAATTATTAATGTCATAGGTAAAATAAATTAATTTTAAAATTGGTAGCCCTTTATTGCTTATACCATGGATCACTTAAAATCACTTAAATATCCTCCCAACGTCGAACCAAAGCCACATTAAACACAAGGCAAGACACAACATATCTTCTCTTCTTTTATCGCTTTTCTCTTAAATACCCCGCTCTTTCTCATCACCTTATTTATTACCCCCTACGCATTTCCATCTCCATTTCCTCCTCGAATCTCGACAAAATGTCCGCCTTTTTCCCTCAGCCTCCGCCGCTCCCTATGCCTTTCACCCCTACCGGCAACGGTGGAGCTACTCCCAACACCGCCATTACTCAACCTCAACAACCTGTAGTTGCTAACACTGCAGTAATCAATGATCAAACTCCTTCACCTTCTTCTTCTTCATCATCATCATCTGCTTCGTTCATGATAGTAATAATCGTCATTGCCTCTGCTATTATCGTTTCTGCTTCTATATACCTCATCCTCCGCGTGCTCTCGCGGCGGTTCCACCGTTCCTTCCGTACATACGCTGCGGCTGATGACGTTGTAACGCATTCTGCTGCGGCGGCGGTTACGGGGAATCGTTATATGGAGAATCAGCGGAGTTTGGAGGATGACAAGTTGCTTGATTCGTTACCGCTTTTTAGGTTCGGTTCTGTTACTGGAAATTTGACTGGTGTGGACTGTGCTGTTTGTTTATCGAAATTTGAACCGGACGATCAGTTGCGTCTGCTACCGCTGTGTTGTCACGCTTTTCACAGCAGTTGTATAGACGCGTGGCTTGTAACAAACCAAACTTGTCCTCTCTGTAGGTCTACTGTTTATCCTACTGACGCTGATGTGCTCAGTAAAGTGTTAGCGGTGGAAAATTCGGATACACGCGGCGAAAATGAGCTACGTCATAGCGGTAGTTTTCGGATTGAGATCGGCAGTGTAAGTCAACGGCGTGGAGGTTCCGATTCCGGTGGTGGTGATGGACAGAGATCGTATTCTATCGGTTCCTTCGAGTACGTTGTTGATGACGGTTACGAGCTTTCAGCTGGCTCTATTCATCGTAGAGGTGGTTCTGAATGCACCGACAAGGAATCGATCGGTGCGCATATACCGGCGCCACCTGGAGAAAGCATCGCTTCGGATGTTTCCGGTGGTGGACGGAGTTGGCTTAGGGATTACGTTGATAGAATTGCTTCACTTTCTATATCGTCCCGATCAATGTCACTTCGGAGTTCCGGTAGGTTCTTCAACGGAAGTAGCCGGCGGAGCGAGGCCGTCGTTCCCATTGACGATTTGGAAGCTGGCCGGATTGGGGAGGAGATTAGCGAATTGTTTCGATGGCTCTCAGGGGTATGAATTTGTATATTCGTTGAACTACAGGGGTAAATTCGTCTTTCAGTATATTCTCCGGATAAAAAACCAATTTCTCACTATTTTTGTGATTGGATTTTAGAAACAACTAGAAAAGAGTAAAGAAAGTCCAGTATACTAAAACTTTCTTCTGCATGGATTGTGGAGTTTGAGGAAGGATCGGACGAACAAGATTCTGTTACACGCGTTTCACCTTTCTTAGTGTAGATAGTAGAAACAATTTAACCCATTTTTTAAAATTTTCTTTCTTTTACATTTTCGTTTTAATCTAGGTAAAGAATATTAATGAATGGTAATGATTCTATTCTTTACTACAATTTACATTTTACGAAGATTTTAAAAAGTCAAAATTGCACCATTTTTGGAGTGATTGTTGGGATTGAATGAATTAGCTAGTGATGAGTTAGTTGGGGTTTTATTAGATTTAATATGAATATGATTTAGTGGGAAAACAAAATCGTTCTCATTAATATTTCAACTTGGTTGGAACTTAACTTGTTCAATGGGTATTGGATCTTCTAAATTCATACTAATAATAATATCAATTAGATAAGGTCAAACTTTCATATGTATGTATCGACTAGTTAGTTAACCAAAACACCAAGCAAATAACACATGGTTCCGATGATTTTCTTGTAAATTTTAGTGGAGATGTGGGTATCTTTGTACATCTAAAGTAATTGGGTTTGGAATCTACGAAGATTTCTTTCTTTGATCTTCTTAATTTATCATAAACCGATTAATGCAGTTTTTGTTTTTATTTTAGGTATATGATTTACCTTCCATAATATTATAAATATGTTAAATTAACTTATTTTATTGCCTTTTTAATCTTTGTAGACTTTTACTTCGAGAAATTCTGAATAAGTCACTAATACAAATTAAATTACAACATCTAGAGCTTCTGTACCAAAAAGGACTGAATATCTTGAACAAATTGAGCTAATTAATACTAATAATTTTCAAAACTACCAACATTTAGCTAAATTTAAGAGGACAAGTTTAACTTTGGAAATTATAATGTGACTTGGGTCACAAGTCCAAGCCTTACTCCAAAGAACTAAAACAACTCATTAATTTCGAATTTCAGCTATTATAATTGATTTTAAGGGTAATGTGACCAGTAAGGTACACATAATTCAAACAGATGGTACAATATACATGGTACGAATAACGAATTATATTTGCAGTAACGTTCACTATCTACATTTATTTTAGTTGTACAACGGTAGTTGATTTGTCATACCACTTAATTAGCAGTAAAATAAAGTATCAATTCTCAGGTTATAAATGGTGAGATAGTAATAACAGTATGCCCCATTTAGTTCTAAAAGTTTGGTCATCTCTATTTACTTTTCAATAATTTGTTCATGGACCCTCGTCCCCCCACCCCCCACAAGAAATGGAACAAAACAAAGATTGTTGTTACATTTTCATCATCTACTAGTCTCTCTTCTTTGTGTGAAACACCAAACAAAATGGACCCTTTTTTCTTGTTTATAATGTACCTTCTTCAGACCTATTAGTAGTGGCGGAGCCACGTTTGAATTCAGGGGTTCATCCGAACCTCCTTCGTCAGAAAATTACACTATTTTTACATGGTCAAAAATATTTTTATGTATATGTAGTAGATGTTGAACCCCCTCCGACTAGTCCTATGTTTACTTTTGACCCCCCTCAGTGAAAATTCTGACTCTACCACTGCTATTACCTATATATATCTCTGCCCAAATTAACAACGTTTTCTTATTAGTGAATCCAAAGTACATAGAATAAGTGAATCCAAAGTATCATTACCACAAAATATTTCTTCATTTCAGTTCCTCATGAATAAGCATATATAGAATAAGTGTGTATATACTAATTTGTAACATTATACTAAGAACAAAAATAAAAAGCAACATTGCTATCAATGGTATATAATTTGAGTCAGGGTGGAGGGGAGGAGGGAGAATTTTAATCTGAAAAGAACAACGCATTGACATTATTATATATGCGGCCAGCAAGTCGTTGTTTATAGTGTTGACATTCTTTTGTCAACGTACCAAATAGTTGTGCAAACATGCAAGTGACGTGAATTCTCAAATCTTCCATGTTGTTGCATTATGATTAGGTTATCTATTTGCTTTGTCTCAAAGTCCTTATCATTTAAACATGGAATTCTTTGCCTAGACATGACTAGCCATGTACACAACATTAACGTTTTAATTTCTATTATCTTATATTTATATGAAATTCATTGACCACCAAACTATTTCATTCTTTTTCTTGGTTTTTACATGTAGATGCATAAGTAATGGAATAATTCAACCTTTTTCCTTGAAAAAATTATATTAATGTCAAACGATTACAGAATTGAATTTGGTTTTCAAGTAATTATATGTCATCGCATATATGTTATAGTTAGTTGACTCTTCCCCACCATCCCCAACACTGGAAGAACTATTGGATCACCTAATTTGGAGAATAATTCAAGGAAAAATAATATAAACACACACATTAACTTATCATATTTACACAAATCTCCATTCTTACAAAGTAACTACAAAATTCTTAAATAGGGTCTATGATCCAGGGGAATGGCGAGATTGATGAGGATGTCTCTAAACGTATTGGAGCGGGTTGGATGAAGTGGAGGCTTGCCTCGAGAGTGTTGTGTGATAAGAAGGTGCCCCTTAAGCTTAAAGGCAAATTCTACAGAGAGGCAGTCCGTCCGACCATATTGTATGGAACGGAATATTAGCCAGTCAAGAACTCCCACGTTCAAAAATTGAAGGTGGCGGAAATGAGAATATTGCGTTGGATGTGTGGGCTTACTAGAGGGGATAGAGTTAGAAATGAGATTATCCGGGAGAAGGTGGGAGTGGCTTCAGTGCAGCAGAAGATGCGGGAAGGAAGGCTGAGATGGTTTGAGCATGTGATGAGGAGAAGCACAGATGCCCCAATTCGTAGGTGTAAGAGGCTAGCCTTGGACGGATTCAGGAAGAGTAGAGGTAGGCCGAAGAAATACTGGAGGGGGTGATTAGACATGACATGGAGCAGCTTTAGCTTATTAAGGACATGACCCTAGATAGAAAGGTGGAGAAGTCGCGGATAAGGGTAGAAGGCTAGTGGGATGTGGGAGTTGTAGCTAGTAGTTAGCAGAGCCCTTGTGTAGCAGGTTTAGTAATCCTAGGACTGTGTCCATAGGTAGGAGACTCTAGCCAGGCGAGTTTAGGTGGGGTGGGTGGCTTTGGGCTTGTGAGTGTATTTTACTGCTAGGTGGGTGTCCTATTTCTTATTTCTTACTTCCTATTTCATATTTTGTATTGCTCGTATTTCTCTGATTTCTATTTGTATTATTCCTCGTTCATTATTTATGTTATGCCATCCATCCTGCTTCATGTTTCATTACGACCTTGTTTACTATTCTTTGTCATGAGCCGGGGGTCTATCGAAAACAATCTTTCTACTTCTTCGGAGATAGCGGTATAGACTGTGTACATTTTACCCTCTCCAGACCCCACTTTGTGGGAATACACTGGGTTTGTTGTTGTTGCCCATAATTCGACACTTGTATGCTCTCAGCCTCAATTTCCTCTCTTTATTCTTGCAAACATTTTATTTACAATCCATCTTATTAATTACTATTAAAAAATTAAACTTCATGCATACTTAAATCCTCTAATCTCTAGTATTATTCATATTAAACTTTTATATGTAGTTATCAGCGCATTTCAACTACAATTATCAGCATGGTGCTTAACAGCTAACACAGTGTATTGTGAATTGATTTAGATTTTAATTTGCCTCTCTTTATTACTCCATATATCCCAAATTAGTGGTTTTATGTTCTTTTCCTTTATTTTTCAATTTTATTTTATATAATATTAGTGGGCATGACCTAAATAGATCGACATGAATTCTTGGTATAAACGCTTACCATATTAAGAATGCATAGTTGCATTTAAGTGTTTCCAAAAGAACTAAAAAAATTTTAAAATTTGACGTGTTTTATTCAGATCCTCCTTAAACTATTAGTTGTCCTAACTATTTTCCGAACTAGGCTATCATTATTTAAACTTCATGTAATTATAATACTCATTATCACAAAGTTGAATTGGAACGCCTAGAACATGCATGAGTATTACGTTTTCTAGTTGGTACATTATGTTAGCTCAAATCCTTGTGTGTAAAAGGAAAAAGAGACAAGAACAAAAGAAAAAAACAGTTGATCAAACAAAAATAAAGCAAGGATATGGGGGCAAGAAGATGCTTTTAAGAAAGATTAATACTTGTAGTAGTAGTATAAGAATCTCTTTTCAGGTAAAATTTGAGGTCACTTGTTTCATGATTTAGAGAAAGAAACAACATAAATAGTTGATCCAACAAAATCAAAAGCAGCAACTTTTTTTGTCGACGTCTTTGGTACTTCTGCTAAATATATTTATATATATGTACATTTACTTGTCATGCACGCAGTCAAAGCATCTCTTTCGAATAAACAAAAAAATAATGTTGGATAAAAGACTCAAATATGCAGCCAAATCTAAAGCTAACATTCCTCCACCAGCTTTTCCTTTGTCAAACAAATAATAATAATAATAATAATGATCTTTTCCTCTTTTTAATTTTTTTTTTTTAAAAGGGGATAGGGAGATCGATATAGTTTCCCGTCTAGAAGAGCAATTCGCTCTGTAATGCTGTCACACAAGATAAGTATGTCATTTTCCTGCTAATTGGTGAATCCAAGTTATCTTCCGATCAATTGTTCACCTAGTCAATTGCAAAGAAAACAATAGAATCACTAAACGCCTGCCTGATGCTGGTCTCATTGTGTGTATCATGATTCATGATTATATTGTTGATTCGTTATTTTGGCTCAAACTTTGTATGTATTTATTCAAAAATGTGTGTGCGCACATAGTTATATCTCGAGTATTTATTAAGAAATGTGCGTGCGCACACATAGTTATGTCTTGAGTTTGTTATACACAAAAATTATATTCAAAAGTGAATTATTAACATTTGAGATTTGAGATTGTTGTCCTAGAAATCGAAACTTATATAGTTCAAATCTAGGATCTGCTGATGTTAACTGTTAGGACCACACCCAAGGGTGCTATATGGATTATAATTATATTGTATTTTTGCTGTTTATAGAAGTTTCTTCGAAGGACAAGTGTGAATTTGAGGTTAGTAGAGGTAAATAAGCTAGAAATTAATAAGCTAGAAATTAAGGATTAGTCAACTTAATCTCTCTATAGCACAATAATTATCCAGCAAATTGCGTCTTGTCTATGCACAGTGACACCAATTACCAATATTAGGTGAGAAAAAGAAAACTTATTGACCCCAAATATTATCAAGAATATGCTGAAAAGTATTAGTTGCCAAATGCATTCAGCTTTGAGTGCCCTCTGGCCTATGCCTTTCTTTTTGGTTTTGGTAAAGACCAATTATGTATGTGCACTTCAACAACTCTTTCACATTTCATCGTGATCTGGTTGCTCCTGATTTCTCTATAGTTGCTTTTGGTCATGCAGAGAACACTATATATCAAAATAGAGAGAGTTGTTAAGAGATTGCGATGAGCTTACCAGAAGGATTCAAATAGTCGATCTCAACTTATTTGGAATTGAGAAGTAGTTGTTATCATATTATTTTTTTTCCAAGTCTCTAGGTGTCATCAAAGTTTATATGGTGCTGTGGTTAAGAATAGTGACTTAAATCCTGGCTTTGCCTTTTATTTTAATATAAGATTGTAGTAATTGAGTACATAACCATTCTCTAATTTTCAGAAGACTTATCATTACATGACAATCTGCATAACTTTATGCAGGCTAAGAGACCTTAGGCCCAAGCCCCTCCAGAGTATTTTGGTTAACTGATTATAAACAGAACAAATATCACCTTCCCTAACACAAAAAATGGCAAAGAGATATAGACTCCCATTGCACGATATTTAGATGTATTAAAATTCACTAGCAAGCCTACAGGAATAAGAGAAAAGGCAGATAACTATTGTGTTGTGTGCAATGTAATGAATGTATCAGCAATGGGAAAAAACACTCATGCACATACTGTCACAGACATTCATGTTCCCCTTCACTGGCTGTGCTTGGTTCGATAACACAAACAAGCAAATTTAGTACTGGATGTGCAAGAAGGGAAGACTGGCCATCGGAAATTTAAAAACAAATTTACAATTCAGAATCATGAATGAGTGCCCAAGGTTGATTCAGCGGGATGAGAGAAAAAATTTTAGTTGAGTAGAGATATATAGTAATATCAAAAAAGTTCGCGAAGGAGTTCTTGAAAGAAGATAACACAGAGCAAAACCAAAACCCAAATTTTGTTCGATAAAAGACCTTTGCCTTTATGTGCTTTACTGCAAGGGAAGCTGGTTCCACTATAACACCCTTTCTTTTGCTTAATCCCTTCACCAAGATCATCAAGTACGAATGTGGTGTTTCTCTGGCTACTACTAAACAAAATGCACCATAAGTAAGGTCCTTTGTGCTTGTGAGCTTTGATAATCCCAACGCCAACCTCAGTATGAGTTTTATTCCTCAAAAGAGAAAGAGCCTTTTTGTCATGAACAAGTACATTTGAGAAGGCTTCCAATGGCTCGAGATACTTTGGTTGACAGCCGAGAATGTAGCCAGATATGGTTCCAAAAGTAGGTAGCTCTACACCACAGTTTGGAGCAAAAATTTCAGTGAAGTCATCTTCAGAAGGGTGACAATTTACACTGTTGTTGGAACTGCAGTTCCCCATGCATTCCATTGCATATTGCAAGGCTATGCACCCAAGTCCAGGACTATTACTAAGTTGAGGAAGCTTTTGAACAGTTCTATTCTTGTTGATGATATCGACAAGGTCATTAGCAGAATTTCCTGTAGCATTCAGCATAGCAAATATTGAGGTGCTGGTTCAAGGAAAGATACTAAATTCAATTGTTATATTAAATCAGTTGCAGTCTCAAAAAAAAACAAAAAAACAATCAGTTGCAAAACATTGCTATTCGAATCCCAAAAACCATATAGTTCAGCTTGAGAAATTTGCTAAGCTCCCCCCACTAATTTAATTCTGTAGGTTTTAGATTTTCATCCGGAATGTAAGTTTCTAGAATCTGACTATTCAAAAATCACATCTAAATTAATCGTCCCAAGGTCTCACGGCCCATCAAGTGGTGTCAGATCTACTAGTTGACACGCCCATTTTATGTCGTTTGTTTTAAGAAGATTCATGTTGTATTCTTTTATCTATGCCAAAGACACAATACGGTTATGGCCATTGCTTGTAACTAATAGATAATAATCCTTCCTTTAGCTTCATAATTCTAGGATCGCCAAAAGTATTAGAAGAGCATAAAAAACGTGTAAATGATGGAGGATTTAGGAAGTAAGCAAAAGACTCTAGGATGAATGTAAGAGTGGACTAATTATCTATACTCTAGTTCTTCTACCAGTTTACATTTTCATCAGTTACTTCAAGTAGTTACAACGTGAAGAATCTAGTCAAACATACATCCTCTTGAGTGTTTTTTGAGACATGGGTACTAGGAAACTAGGTAGACCGCTCTTCGATTCAAGTAAATCATATTCAAATAAATTCAATTGCTCAGCATTCGTTTTGACCTTTCTTAAAGATCTGATAGTATGTTAGACGAGTCATAAGAAAAGCTTTGATCCAGGCGTTCACAGTCAAAAAACTTGGAACGCTGAATATATTAAAAAGGATTGCAGATGGAACTAAGACACAGTATAATGTCGATGCACTGAGATAGAGCACTCAATTGGCTAGGTGGCCCCATTTCCCTGACCAACTGGGTAAATCTGGTAATGATCCAGATCATTGTACAAACAGAACTTGTTGGGTTCATAGAAGTGTGAATGGAAAATGGAGAAAAAATGGTGGAGAAAAGGAGACACCAATTTGAAAAGTGTACTTCCAAAATTGGAAAGTTCACTAATTCTCCCACATTAATGGGAGAAAGGAACTTTGAAATGTTTATAATGATGAACACTTACTCAACATGGTAAGTAAGGCAAGAAATAAGAGATGTCTTAAATACACTCAAAACTATGCGTTGCATTATAATAAATATCCTACGGTACATGAAGGATATAAAATCATCCAAACAGACTTGTATCGCTCGCTCTACAATGGAATCTGAATTTATCGCATTAGATAAAACCGGTGAAGAAGCAGAATGACTCCGAAATTTCTTGGAAGATATTCCGTATTAGCCCAAGCCAATGGCACCAGTATGTATACACTGTGATAGCCAAGCGGCAATAGGTAGGGCACGGAGCATGATGTACAACGGTAAATCTCCTCACATACGACGGAGACATAATATCGTTAGAGAACTCCTCTCTAGTGGAATTATCACTATAGACTATGTAAAGTCAAAGGATAATCTGTCGGATCCACTTACAAAAGGCCTATCTAGAGAAGGAGTAGAAAGGACATTCAAGGGAATGGGTTTAAGGTCTAGGACAAGTTAAATTAGCGGTAACTCTACCTAGCAAACTGGAGATCCCAAGAGTTAGGATCAAGGAGATCAAACAAAGTTGTGTCTGGCAGGTTCAACATTGTCAATTACCCAACCCATTCTCATGATGTAGACAATGTACAGTAAACTAGGATAAGACTTAAGGTGAAAAGTCTTTTAATGATTATCTAAATTTGGCGGATTTGACCAAATAGTTTAATCTACAGGATTGAACGTTTAGAAATCACCTATGCGAGGGTGAAGTGGAAGCCGCTTCAAGAAGAATGTTAGTAAAGGCCTATTCTCTAAGCTCTCATGAAACCGAGACGTGTTCATGGCTAAAAAGAACAAAACCATGAGAACCATGAACGTTAAAAGGTTGGTTGTGTGACATGTATTGTCTAGGTGTACAATAAAGTTCGACGGTTTAAATATATCAAATCTACCGATTGGATCCAATGCATGTTCACTACGCAAAGTTCAAAGGGAAACCTACTTATCTAGATGCAATTAGTCTTTGCTTGATGATCACATACTTGTCCGTAAAAGTTTTATGAAAAATAGTCATTCTCCATTCATGTGGGAATTGTTGGGTTCATAGAAGTGTGAATGAAAAATAGAGAAAAAATGGTAGAGAAAAGGAGACACCAATTTGGAAAGTGTACTCCCAAAATTGGAAAGTTCACTAATTCTCCCACATTGGTGGAAGAAAGGAACTTTGGAGTGTTTATAATGATGAACACTTACTCCACATGGTAAGTGAGGCAAGAAATAAGAGATGCCTCGCGCCGTCGTCGCGCTCGTTCGGCTTCGGATTTAGATTTGGATTTGGATTTGGCAAATAATCGATCGATGAGATCTATCTTTTCGGATAAAATTTATTTGAATTCCAAAAATAACAACAGTAACACAGTAAATATTTTCTGTGTTTAATACTCCATTTATATGATTTCAGTTTCATTACAAAAGCAACGAAAACATGCATGTAGAAGCTATTTCGAACAGATGCTTCAAATAAATTTTCGAACTGATGCAATTTTTCACTGAAATGGTGCACAGTTTCGAAACTGAACTGATGAACTGTTTCAGTAAGCTGGTGCACTGCTTCAGAACTGATGCATTGTTTCAATGAATTGACACACTTATTCACGAAATGGCATGCCTGTTCAGAACAGTCACAATGTTTCGACGAATAGACATGAATTTTCAAAAAAGGTTACACCTTTTAGATGAACCTTTGCCACTTTTCAGAAGAGGCATCTTGTGGCTATAAAAAACTAATTTCATCCACAAGTTTGCATACGAAATTTTTTAAATTAAAAACTCTCTTCTTGTCTCAAAAATATTCTGTGTGATCACTCAAAACGTTTTATGAGTTCGAAGATATTCCAACCGTTTGAGGTACCGCTACTGTTGGTCTGGTTAGCCATTTTATCCTAGGAGAAAAAATTCCACAACTTCGGGTACAGTGAGGGGGATTATTTCCTTAAGGAAAATCCGTGAATTCGGACGACTTGGCTATTTTCTGTTTCATCTTAATTTCTGCCAAATAAAATACACTTCTTGGAAAGATCATTTTGATCTTGTGTTGAGGGTATTTGATATACTTCATTGTGTTTTGAGGAAAGCCACCTTCATGCCCACCCCTCTCTCCAAGGTTAAAAGAAATCACTATTTATATGTAGTGCTAAACTATTGTTGTCATTTTGGCCTTTGATGATACCGTAGAAATCTATATAAGAAAATGCTTGCAGGGACAGATGTCCATTCTCTAACCGATATACGATATCTATTTACCAAAAAGAAACTGATATTTACTTCATATCTTGATATTTTAACTAAAATTACACTTACCATATCACTCCAACTTCCCTTTCTTATCATGGCTAATACATCAGCAAATCGAACTTGAACCCCAAAAATTTTAAAAATAGTATCTGGTTCCACTGCTGGATACAACGAAAGATCCATATGGGTTCAATGGGAAGTGCACATTGGTATCAATAACATCTAGAAATGAAGGCTTGGGTTGTTATAAAATACATTTACTATAGCATGTATTGCAAATGTTAGTATTATGCAACACCATGAGGAAACAAATAGCTAAGTGCAAAGCTAAAATGTTGCTTCTTTCAATACACGTGTATTGTTTTTTGGTAATATAGACATGTATTCTTACAAGCACCAAAGACCTTTCTCTTCCTTTTGAAATCTAATAGAAAAGAGGCTTAATAAGTCTTATAGGAAGAACACATTTAGCTTATACTTGGCCTCCCCCATGGACTATGGTAATCTACAATAAAGCAAAATTATGAAATTGGAAATTAATCTACTAAAGCTAAAACATCAACTAAGATCAACTAAGGCATAACCTAACTAAACACTGAAGCTAAAACATTAGCTTAAATCAACAAAGCAAAACATGGAATCTAGAGCCTAGTTGCAATACCACACCCCTTCCTCCCTCAATGCAGTCCCTTTTCCAGCAATATAACATTTTCATCAAATTCCTTCAGTGTAAAAACAAAAAGAACAGTTCTCACAAATCACAATAAGGACTGACTTAGCTATTTAGACTATGAAGATAGCTCATCTAAAGGTGGGTCTTTTAGAGCATAAAACTTGTTAATGGACTACATTATTAGAAACAGAAAACACTCAAGTGTACTTATTAGTGTGTAAAGAAGCAGATTACCCTGGTGCTTGGAGGAAACAAGAACAGCTAGAAGCAGACTACAAAGAACAAAATACTGAAAGCAGCAGAGCTTCTTCACCATCATCACCGCCAAGACTAAAAACCCAAAAATGTGATCTTGAAAAATCAAGATACAAAACAAGAAAAGGAAAAAGGAGGAAACTTTCTGAGATTTAAGAAAAATGGGTGTTTGCCTTTTACAATGTAGGCAGGGATAGCGTACTATGGAGAGCGAAAAAAGGGTTCATTTTCATTCTTGGTGGAAACATAAAAGGGGGATGATTAGCAGGAAAGTAGAGCAATGATTGAGTTTTCTTGCAGAGATTAAGGAGAAAGTGAAGAAGGCAGTGGTCCCATGTAAATGTTGTTTGATTTCTTATATGGCATTGGAATGGGAGCAAAGTATGAAATATTCAATGGGTCCATCTCCATTCCATAAGAATATTTGTTAACAGTGACTAACATGGTTGATTACAGACTAATCTCTGATTTAATAGACGGGCAAAACAGCTTATTAATTATAACTAGTTCAGTTTAGTGTGCGTGCCGTCAATATGAGTCAGGTCCATTGGACCGGCCCGACCCGACCTATAATTGGAGTTGGGCTTCAGTTTTTGCAGCCCATTTAAAAATAGGACTTTTTAGCCCTACCCGGATAAGCCCGTGGCTCATGGGGCTTGAGCAATGTGGGTTGGGTTAATCCGTGGACCGGCTCGTAAGTCAAATACATGCAATTATTTAGATTGTTTATTAATATTTTTATTTTGTTCGAAAGGATATCATGTCAAAAGTTATTTAATTTCGCTATTAGGAATATTTTTTTAGTGTGTTTAAGACTTGATTAATAAGTATTAATACTATATAATATTGTCTGGTAATATTTATGTTTATTAGCATTCTAAAATTAAATTATAAAATATTTTTAAAAAAAAGTAGGTTGACCCGTCGACCTCAAAGCCCATGTGGGCTAGCTCGGATGGGCTGAGCCAACCCGTATTAACAGCTCTATGTATTAATAAAATTATTTTTAAAAAGAATAAAATTATTTTTAAAAAAAAAAATGATTGTTGTTGCTTTCAATGTCTTAAATATTATGAAAATCATTAAATAATTATTTATTATTGTTAGAAATTAATTAAATGATTAATAAATAAATGACATGACTATTTGTAAATATTAGAAATTAAGTAAATGATTATTTTAAAAAAATATTGTTGTTGATATATAGAATTGAACACGGTATTACAATTATTATTTAAAAAATCACTAAAGAAAAAAAGATACATGACAAACTTACAAAAATTATGGTTCAATCGTCATGTCTTTTAAAGATAATTTTCGTGTAGTTTGTGTAGTCTGTGTAGCATAGAATACATACCTTAACACTACCTTTGTAGAGTAGAGAGAATGTTTTTGATAAACCCTCCGCTAACTTATAAAAAAATATGATTTAATTGTTATGCCTCCAATCTTAAGGATAATTTTCAATATAATCTCATATATGGAGTCTATGGAAAATAGAATAGATATCTTATCACTATCTTTATAGGGTAGAGAGACTGTTTTCGATAAACCCTCGGTTAACCTACAAAAATTATGATTCAATAGTACTATGCCATCAATCTTAAGATAATTTTTAATATAATCTTGTGGAGTCAACAGACCTTGCAGGAAATTTTGGTCCAGCACTTGCGATCACCACTTGCGTTGTAACACCCCGTACTTAATTACGTGCATTAGCCATGGTTATATGTGTTGGAGTATATGTATTGATCATAAGTTAGGTATATATGAGTTTAAGTATGAGTATTGATTATTTTGAGATGGTTTCAAATGTATAGTTTGATTATATGTGTATATGAATCGACCTTATTTATACCGGAATTTGCTCGTCGAAGTTTCTATGCGAAGTTTATCTAGTTAGCTTTCCAACGATATAAAGATTTCTGAAAACAGATGAGTATCGGATATAAGCGAGCATGTTCGAAACTTGAAAACGGTGGACGCAACGAACAGTAAATGTGCAGAAATTTTCTGCACACAAAAGTACTGCAGCCAAACAGATTTTTAAGTCGACTTTAAACGATCATAACTCCTTGTAAAAAATGAATTGTGTGAGCTGCTATATATCGATGAGAAGCCCTGAGAGTCTTCTTTCTAATGCAATTGGTTTCACCCAAATCCATTATCGGAGCAAAGAGTTATGGTCGATTTACTTTAGCCTATCAAAACAGTCCATCATGGACAGATTCAGATTTACTTAAATTTTAAGGGCAATATGGTCATTTTTCATCACCTCATGGACGAAAATTGGTCATTATATACATATACTTAGCC